>NW_026708226.1:17500-91957 GCF_902713425.1 Acipenser ruthenus
CCCGCTCTGCACAGGACCAATCAAGTTCACGCCACCACCACGTAAAAAAAAAAAAAAAAAAAAAAAAAAATTATTCAAGTAATAGCGCCAGCCCTGCCCTGCTCTGCACAGGACCAATCAAGTTCACGCCACCACCACGTAAAAAAAAAAAAAAAAAAAAAAAATTTTTGAAGTAATAGCGCCAGCCCTGCCCTGCTCGCCCTGCTCTGCACAGGACCAATCAAGTTCACGCCACCACCACGTAAAAAAAAAAAAAAAAAAAAAAAAATTTTGAAGTAATAGCGCCAGCCCTGCCCTGCTCGCCCTGCTCTGCACAGGACCAATCAAGTTCACGCCACCACCACGTAAAAAAAAAAAAAAAAAAAAAATTATTTAAGTAATAGCGCCAGCCCTGCCCTGCTCTGCACAGTACCAATCAAGTTCACGCCACCACCACGTAAAAAAAAAAAAAAAAAAAATTTTGAAGTAATAGCGCCAGCCCTGCCCTGCTCGCCCTGCTCTGCACAGGACCAATCAAGTTCACGCCACCACCACGTAAAAAAAAAAAAAAAAAAAAAAATTTTTGAAGTAATAGCGCCAGCCCTGCCCTGCTCGCCCTGCTCTGCACAGGACCAATCAAGTTCACGCCACCACCACGTAAAAAATAAAAATAAAAAAATTAATTCAAGTAATAGCGCCAGACCTGCCCTGCTCGCCCTGCTCTGCACAGGACCAATCAAGTTCACGCCACCACCACGTAAAAAAAAAAAAAAAAAAAAAATTATTCAAGTAATAGCGCCAGCCCTGCCCTGCTCGCCCTGCTCTGCACAGGACCAATCAAGTTCACGCCACCACCACGTAAAAAAAAAAAAAAAAAAAAAATTTTTGAAGTAATAGCGCCAGCCCTGCCCTGCTCGCCCTGCTCTGCACAGGACCAATCAAGTTCACGCCACCACCACGTAAAAAAAAAAAAAAAAATTATTCAAGTAATAGCGCCAGCCCTGCCCTGCTCTGCACAGTACCAATCAAGTTCACGCCACCACCACGTAAAAAAAAAAAAAAAAAAAAAAATTTTTGAAGTAATAGCGCCAGCCCTGCCCTGCTCGCCCTGCTCTGCACAGGACCAATCAAGTTCACGCCACCACCACGTAAAAAAAAAAAAAAAAAT
Source organism: Acipenser ruthenus (assembly GCF_902713425.1). Lineage (NCBI taxonomy): Eukaryota > Metazoa > Chordata > Actinopteri > Acipenseriformes > Acipenseridae > Acipenser > Acipenser ruthenus. The sequence goes on from NW_026708226.1 coordinate 18,648, forward strand.
AAAATTTTTGAAGTAATAGCGCCAGCCCTGCCCTGCTCGCCCTGCTCTGCACAGGACCAATCAAGTTCACGCCACCACCACGTAAAAAAAAAAAAAAAATTATTCAAGTAATAGCGCCAGCCCTGCCCTGCTCTGCACAGTACCAATCAAGTTCACGCCACCACCACGTAAAAAAAAAAAAAAAAAAAAAAATTTTTGAAGTAATAGCGCCAGCCCTGCCCTGCTCGCCCTGCTCTGCACAGGACCAATCAAGTTCACGCCACCACCACGTAAAAAAAAAAAAAAAAAAAATTTTTGAAGTAATAGCGCCAGCCCTGCCCTGCTCCCCCTGCTCTGCACAGGACCAATCAAGTTCACGCCACCACCACGTAAAAAAAAAAAAAAAAAAAAAATTTTGAAGTAATAGCGCCAGCCCTGCCCTGCTCGCCCTGCTCTGCACAGGACCAATCAAGTTCACGCCACCACCACGTAATAAAAAAAAAAAATTATTCAAGTAATAGCGCCAGCCCTGCCCTGCTCTGCACAGGACCAATCAAGTTCACGCCACCACCACGTAAAAAAAAAAAAAAAATTATTCAATTAATAGCGCCAGCCCTGCCCTGCTCTGCACAGGACCAATCAAGTTCACGCCACCACCACGTAAAAAAAAAAAAAATGTATTCAATTAATAGCGCCAGCCCTGCCCTGCTCTGCACGGACCAATCAAGTTCACGCCACCACCACGTAAAAAAAATAAAAAATAAAAAATTATTCAAGTAATAGCGCCAGCCCTGCCCTGCTCTGCACAGGACCAATCAAGTTCACGCCACCACCACGTAAAAGAAAAAAAAAAAATTATTCAAGTAATAGCGCCAGCCCTGCCCTGCTCTGCACAGGACCAATCAAGTTCACGCCACCACCACGTAAAAAAAAAAAAAAAAAATTATTCAATTAATAGCGCCAGCCCTGCCATGCTCTGCACAGGACCAATCAAGTTCATGCCACCACCACGTAACAAGAAAAAAAAAAATTATTCAAGTAATAGCGCCTGCCCTGCCCTGCTCTGCACAGGACCAATCAAGTTCACACCACCACCACATAAAAAAAAAAAAAAAAAAATTTTGAAGTAATAGCGCCAGCCCTGCCCTGCTCGCCCTGCTCTGCACAGGACCAATCAAGTTCACGCCACCACCACGTAAAAAAATAAAAAAATAAAAAAATATTCAAGTAATAGCGCCAGCCCTGTCCTGCTCTGCACAGGACCAATCAAGTTCACGCCACCACCACGTAAAAAAAAAAATTTTGAAGTAATAGCGCCAGCCCTGCCCTGCTCGCCCTGCTCTGCACAGGACCAATCAAGTTCACGCCACCACCACGTAAAAAAAAAAAAAAAAATTATTCAAGTAATAGCGCCAGCCCTGTCCTGCTCTGCACAGGACCAATCAAGTTCACGCCACCACCACGTAAAAAAAAAAAAAAAAAAAAAATTTTTTGAAGTAATAGCGCCTGCCCTGCCCTGCTAGCCCTGCTCTGCACAGGACCAATCAAGTTCACGCCACCACCACGTAAAAAAAAAAAAAAAAAAAAAAAATTTTGAAGTAATAGCGCCAGCCCTGCCCTGCTCGCCCTGTTCTGCACAGGACCAATCAAGTTCACGCCACCACCATGTAAAAAAAAAAAAAAAAAAAAAAAATTTTGAAGTAATAGCGCCAGCCCTGCCCTGCTCGCCCTGCTCTGCACAGGACCAATCAAGTTCACGCCACCACCACATAAAAAAAAAAAAAAAAAAAAAATTTTGAAGTAATAGCGCCAGCCCTGCCCTGCTCGCCCTGCTCTGCACAGGACCAATCAAGTTCACGCCACCACCACGTAAAAAAAAAAAAAAAAAAAATTTTTTGAAGTAATAGCGCCAGCCCTGCCCTGCTCGCCCTGCTCTGCACAGGACCAATCAAGTTCACGCCACCACCACGTAAAAAAAAAAAAAAAAAAAAAAAAAATTTTGAAGTAATAGCGCCAGCCCTGCCCTGCTCGCCCTGCTCTGCACAGGACCAATCAAGTTCACGCCACCACCACGTAAAAAAAAAAAAAAAAAAAAAAAATTTTGAAGTAATAGCGCCAGCCCTGCCCTGCTCGCCCTGCTCTGCACAGGACCAATCAAGTTCACGCCACCACCACGTAAAAAAAAAAAAAAAAAAAAATAAATTTTGGAGTAATAGCGCCAGCCCTGCCCTGCTCGCCCTGCTCTGCACAGGACCAATCAAGTTCACGCCACCACCACGTAAAAAAAAAAAAAAAAAATTATTCAAGTAATAGCGCCAGCCCTGCCCTGCTCTGCACAGGACCAATCAAGTTCAAGCCACCACCACGTAAAAAAAAAAAAAAAAAAAAATTATTCAAGTATAGCGCCAGCCCTGCCCTGCTCTGCACAGGACCAATCAAGTTCACGCCACCAGCATGTAAAAAAAAAAAATTATTCATGTAATAGCGCCAGCCCTGCCCTGCTCTGCACAGGACCAATCAAGTTCACGCCACCACCACGTAAAAAAAAAAAAAAAAATTATTCAAGTAATAGCGCCAACCCTGCCCTGCTCTGCACAGGACCAATCAAGTTCACGCCACCACCACGTAAAAAAAAAAAAAAAAAAAAAAAATTATTCAAGTAATAGCGCCAGCCCTGCCCTGCTCTGCACAGGACCAATCAAGTTCACGCCACCACCACGTAAAAAAAAAAAAAAAAAAAATTTTTTGAAGTAATAGCGCCAGCCCTGCCCTGCTCTGCACTGGACCAATCAAGTTCAAGCCACCACCACGTAAAAAAAAAAAAAATAAAAAAAATGTTGAAGTAATAGCGCCAGCCCTGCCCTGCTCGCCCTGCTCTGCACAGGACCAATCAAGTTCACGCCACCACCACGTAAAAAAAAAAAAAATAATAATAATTATTCAAGTAATAGCGCCAGCCCTGCCCTGCTCTGCACAGGACCAATCAAGTTCACGCCACCACCACGTAAAAAAAAAAAAAAAAAAAAAAATTTTTTGAAGTAATAGCGCAAGCCCTGCCCTGCTCGCCCTGCTCTGCACAGGACCAATCAAGTTCACGCCACCACCACGTAAAAAAAAAAAAAAAAAAAATTATTGAAGTAATAGCGCCAGCCCTGCCCTGCTCGCCCTGCTCTGCACAGGACCAATCAAGTTCACGCCACCACCACGTAAAAAAAAAAAAAAAAAAAATTTTTTTGAAGTAATAGCGCCAGCCCTGCCCTGCTCGCCCTGCTCTGCACAGGACCAATCAAGTTCACGCCACCACCACGTAAAAAAAAAAAAAAAAAAAAAAAAATTTTCAAGTAATAGCGCCAGCCCTGCCCTGCTCTGCACAGGACCAATCAAGTTCACGCCACCACCACGTAAAAAAAAAAAAAAAAAATTATTCAAGTAATAGCGCCAGCCCTGCCCTGCTCTGCACAGGACCAATCAAGTTCAAGCCACCACCACGTAAAAAAAAAAAAAAAAAAAAAATGTTGAAGTAATAGCGCCAGCCCTGCCCTGCTCGCCCTGCTCTGCACAGGACCAATCAAGTTCACCGCCACCCACCACGAAAAAAAAAAAAAAAAAAAATTATTCAAGTAATAGCGCCAGCCCTGCCCTGCTCTGCACAGGAACAATCAAGTTCACGCCACCACCACGTAAAAAAAAAAAAAAAAAAAAATTATTCAAGTATAGCGCCAGCCCTGCCCTGCTCTGCACAGGACCAATCAAGTTCACGCCACCAGCATGTAAAAAAAAAAAATTATTCATGTAATAGCGCCAGCCCTGCCCTGCTCTGCACAGGACCAATCAAGTTCACGCCACCACCACGTAAAAAAAAAAAAAATAATTATTCAAGTAATAGCGCCAACCCTGCCCTGCTCTGCACAGGACCAATCAAGTTCACGCCACCACCACGTAAAAAAAAAAAAAAAAAAAAAAAAAATATTCAAGTAATAAGCGCCAGCCCTGCCCCTGCTCTGCACAGGACCAATCAAGTTCACGCCACCACCACGTAAAAAAAAAAAAAAAAAAAAATTTTTGAAGTAATAGCGCCAGCCCTGCCCTGCTCTGCACTGGACCAATCAAGTTCAAGCCACCACCACGTAAAAAAAAAAAAAAAAAAAAAAAATGTTGAAGTAATAGCGCCAGCCCTGCCCTGCTCGCCCTGCTCTGCACAGGACCAATCAAGTTCACGCCACCACCACGTAAAAAAAAAAAAATAATAATAATTATTCAAGTAATAGCGCCAGCCCTGCCCTGCTCTGCACAGGACCAATCAAGTTCACGCCACCCCACCACGTAAAAAAAAAAAAAAAAAAAAAAAATTTTTGAAGTAATAGCGCAAGCCCTGCCCTGCTCGCCCTGCTCTGCACAGGACCAATCAAGTTCACGCCACCACCACGTAAAAAAAAAAAAAAAAAAATTATTGAAGTAATAGCGCCAGCCCTGCCCTGCTCGCCCTGCTCTGCACAGGACCAATCAAGTTCACGCCACCACCACGTAAAAAAAAAAAAAAAAAAAATTTTTTGAAGTAATAGCGCCAGCCCTGCCCTGCTCGCCCTGCTCTGCACAGGACCAATCAAGTTCACGCCACCACCACGTAAAAAAAAAAAAAAAAAAAAAATTATTCAAGTAATAGCGCCAGCCCTGCCCTGCTCTGCACAGTACCAATCAAGTTCACGCCACCACCATGTAAAAAAAAAAAAAAAAAAAAAAAAATTTTTGAAGTAATAGCGCCAGCCCTGCCCTGCTCGCCCTGCTCTGCCACAGGACCAATCAAGTTCACGCCACCACCAACGTAAAAAAAAAAAAAAAAAAAAAAATTATTCAAGTAATAGCGCCAGCCCTGCCCTGCTCGCCCTGCTCTGCACAGGACCAATCAAGTTCACGCCACCACCACGTAAAAAAAAAAAAAAAAAAAAAAAATTTTGAAGTAATAGCGCCAGCCCTGCCCTGCTCGCCCTGCTCTGCACAGGACCAATCAAGTTCACGCCACCACCACGTAAAAAAAAAAAAAAAAAAAAAAAATTTTGAAGTAATAGCGCCAGGCCCTGCCCTGCTCGCCCTGCTCTGCACAGGACCAATCAAGTTCACGCCACCACCACGTAAAAAAAAAAAAAAAAAATAATTTTTTGAAGTAAGCCAGCCCTGCCCTGCTCGCCCTGCTCTGCACAGGACCAATCAAGTTCACGCCACCACCACGTAAAAAAAAAAAAAAAAAAAAAATTTTTGAAGTAATAGCGCCAGCCCTGCCCTGCTCGCCCTGCTCTGCACAGGACCAATCAAGTTCACGCCACCACCACGTAAAAAAAAAAAAAAAAAAAAATTTTTTGAAGTAATAGCGCCAGCCCTGCCCTGCTCGCCCTGCTCTGCACAGGACCAATCAAGTTCACGCCACCACCACGTAAAAAAAAAAAAAAAAAAAAAAAATTTTTGAAGTAATAGCGCCAGCCCTGCCCTGCTCGCCCTGCTCTGCACAGGACCAATCAAGTTCACGCCACCACCACGTAAAAAAAAAAAAAAAAAAATTATTCAAGTAATAGCGCCAGCCCTGCCCTGCTCGCCCTGCTCTGCACAGGACCAATCAAGATCACGCCACCACAACGTAAAAAAAAAAAAAAAAAAAAAAAATTTTGAAGTAATAGCGCCAGCCCTGCCCTGCTCGCCCTGCTCTGCACAGGACCAATCAAGTTCACGCCACCACCACGTAAAAAAAAAAAAAAAAAAAAAATTTTTGAAGTAATAGCGCCAGCCCTGCCCTGCTCGCCCTGCTCTGCACAGGACCAATCAAGTTCACGCCACCACCACGTAAAAAAAAAAAAAAAAAAAAAAATTATTCAAGTAATAGCGCCAGCCCTGCCCTGCTCGCCCTGCTCTGCACAGGACCAATCAAGATCACGCCACCACAACGTAAAAAAAAAAAAAAAAAAAAAAAATTTTGAAGTAATAGCGCCAGCCCTGCCCTGCTCGCCCTGCTCTGCACAGGACCAATCAAGTTCACGCCACCACCACGTAAAAAAAAAAAAAAAAAAAAAAATTTGAAGTAATAGCGCCAGCCCTGCCCTGCTCGCCCTGCTCTGCACAGGACCAATCAAGTTCACGCCACCACCACGTAAAAAAAAAAAAAAAAAAAAAAAAATTTTGAAGTAATAGCGCCAGCCCTGCCCTGCTCGCCCTGCTCTGCACAGGACCAATCAAGTTCACGCCACCACCACGTAAAAAAAAAAAAAAAAAAAAAAATTTTTGAAGTAATAGCGCCAGCCCTGCCCTGCTCGCCCTGCTCTGCACAGGACCAATCAAGTTCACGCCACCACCACGTAAAAAAAAAAAAAAAAAAAAAAAATTTTTTGAAGTAATAGCGCCAGCCCTGCCCTGCTCGCCCTGCTCTGCACAGGACCAATCAAGTTCACGCCACCACCACGTAAAAAAAAAAAAAAAAAAAAATATTTTGAAGTAATAGCGCCAGCCCTGCCCTGCTCGCCCTGCTCTGCACAGGACCAATCAAGTTCACGCCACCACCACGTAAAAAAAAAAAAAAAAAAAAAAATTTTGAAGTAATAGCGCCAGCCCTGCCCTGCTCGCCCTGCTCTGCACAGGACCAATCAAGTTCACGCCACCACCACGTAAAAAAAAAAAAAAAAAAAAAATTTTTTGAAGTAATAGCGCCAGCCCTGCCCTGCTCGCCCTGCTCTGCACAGGACCAATCAAGTTCACGCCACCACCACGTAAAAAAAAAAAAAAAAAAAAAAATTTTTTGAAGTAATAGCGCCAGCCCTGCCCTGCTCGCCCTGCTCTGCACAGGACCAATCAAGTTCACGCCACCACCACGTAAAAAAAAAAAAAAAAAAAAAAATTATTCAAGTAATAGCGCCAGCCCTGCCCTGCTCTGCACAGTACCAATCAAGTTCACGCCACCACCACGTAAAAAAAAAAAAAAAAAAAAAATTTTTGAAGTAATAGCGCCAGCCCTGCCCTGCTCGCCCTGCTCTGCACAGGACCAATCAAGTTCACGCCACCACCACGTAAAAAAAAAAAAAAAAAAAAAAATTTTTGAAGTAATAGCGCCAGCCCTGCCCTGCTCGCCCTGCTCTGCACAGGACCAATCAAGTTCACGCCACCACCACGTAAAAAAAAAAAAAAAAAAAAAAAATTATTCAAGTAATAGCGCCAGCCCTGCCCTGCTCTGCACAGTACCAATCAAGTTCACGCCACCACCACGTAAAAAAAAAAAAAAAAAAAAAAAATTTTGAAGTAATAGCGCCAGCCCTGCCCTGCTTGCCCTGCTCTGCACAGGACCAATCAAGTTCACGCCACCACCACGTAAAAAAAAAAAAAAAAAAAAAAAAATTTTGAAGTAATAGCGCCAGCCCTGCCCTGCTCGCCCTGCTCTGCACAGTACCAATCAAGTTCACGCCACCAACACGTAAAAAAAAAAAAAAAAAAAAATTTTTGAAGTAATAGCGCCAGCCCTGCCCTGGTCGCCCTGCTCTTCACAGGACCAATCAAGATCACGCCACCACAACGTAAAAAAAAAAAAAAAAAAAAAAAATTTTTGAAGTAATAGCGCCAGCCCTGCCCTGCTCGCCCTGCTCTGCTCAGGACCAATCAAGTTCACGCCACCACCACGTAAAAAAAAAAAACAAAAAAAAAATTTGAAGTAATAGCGCCAGCCCTGCCCTGCTCGCCCTGCTCTGCACAGGACCAATCAAGTTCACGCCACCACCACGTAAAAAAAAAAAAAAAAAAAAAAATTTTTGAAGTAATAGCGCCAGCCCTGCCCTGGTCGCCCTGCTCTGCACGGGACCAATCAAGTTCACGCCACCACCACGTAAAAAAAAAAAAAAAAAAAAAAAAAATTTTGAAGTAATAGCGCCAGCCCTGCCCTGCTCGCCCTGCTCTGCACAGGACCAATCAAGTTCACGCCACCACCACGTAAAAAAAAAAAAAAAAAAAAAATTATTCAAGTAATAGCGCCAGCCCTGCCCTGCTCTGCACAGTACCAATCAAGTTCACGCCACCACCACGTAAAAAAAAAAAAAAAAAAAAATTTTGAAGTAATAGCGCCAGCCCTGCCCTGCTCGCCCTGCTCTGCACAGGACCAATCAAGTTCACGCCACCACCACGTAAAAAAAAAAAAAAAAAAAAAAATTATTCAAGTAATAGCGCCAGCCCTGCCCTGCTCTGCACAGTACCAATCAAGTTCACGCCACCACCACGTAAAAAAAAAAAAAAAAAAAAAATTATTCAAGTAATAGCGCCAGCCCTGCCCTGCTCTGCACAGTACCAATCAAGTTCTCGCCACCACCACGTAAAAAAAAAAAAAAAAAAAAAAATTTTGAAGTAATAGCGCCAGCCCTGCCCTGCTCGCCCTGCTCTGCACAGGACCAATCAAGTTCACGCCACCACCACGTAAAAAAAAAAAAAAAAAAAAAATTATTCAAGTAATAGCGCCAGCCCTGCCCTGCTCTGCACAGTACCAATCAAGTTCACGCCACCACCACGTAAAAAAAAAAAATAAATAAATAATTTTTGAAGTAATAGCGCCAGCCCTGCCCTGCTCTGCACAGTACCAATCAAGTTCACGCCACCACCACGTAAAAAAAAAAAAAAAAAAAAATTTTTGAAGTAATAGCGCCAGCCCTGCCCTGCTCGCCCTGCTCTGCACAGGACCAATCAAGTTCACGCCACCACCACGTAAAAAAAAAAAAAAAAAAAAAAAATTTTTGAAGTAATAGCGCCAGCCCTGCCCTGCTCGCCCTGCTCTGCACAGGACCAATCAAGTTCACGCCACCACCACGTAAAAAAAAAAAAAAAAAAAAATTATTCAAGTAATAGCGCCAGACCTGCCCTGCTCGCCCTGCTCTGCACAGGACCAATCAAGTTCACGCCACCACCACGTAAAAAAAAAAAAAAAAAAAAAATTATTCAAGTAATAGCGCCAGCCCTGCCCTGCTCGCCCCGCTCTGCACAGGACCAATCAAGTTCACGCCACCACCACGTAAAAAAAAAAAAAAAAAAAAAAAATTTTGAAGTAATAGCGCCAGCCCTGCCCTGCTCTGCACAGGACCAATCAAGTTCACGCCACCACCACGTAAAAAAAAAAATTAAAAATTTTTTTTTGAAGTAATAGCGCCTGCCCTGCCCTGCTCGCCCAGCTCTGCACAGGACCAATCAAGTTCACGCCACCACCACGTAAAAAAAAAAAAAAAAAAAAAATTTTTGAAGTAATAGCGCCAGCCCTGCCCTGCTCGCCCTGCTCTGCACAGGACCAATCAAGTTCACGCCACCACCACGTAAAAAAAAAAAAAAAAAATTGAAGTAATAGCGCCAGCCCTGCCCTGCTCGCCCTGCTCTGCACAGGACCAATCAAGTTCACGCCACCACCACGTAAAAAAAAAAAAAAATTTTTGAAGTAATAGCGCCAGCCCTGCCCTTCTCTGCACAGTACCAATCAAGTTCACGCCACCACCACGTAAAAAAAAAAAAAAAAAAAAATTTTGAAGTAATAGCGCCAGCCCTGCCCTGCTCGCCCTGCTCTGCACAGGACCAATCAAGTTCACGCCACCACCACGTAAAAAAAAAAAAAAATTTTTGAAGTAATAGCGCCAGCCCTGCCCTTCTCTGCACAGTACCAATCAAGTTCACGCCACCACCACGTAAAAAAAAAAAAAAAAAAAAATTTTGAAGTAATAGCGCCAGCCCTGCCCTGCTCGCCCTGCTCTGCACAGGACCAATCAAGTTCACGCCACCACCACGTAAAAAAAAAAAAAAAAAAAAAATTATTCAAGTAATAGCGCCAGCCCTGCCCTGCTCTGCACAGGACCAATCAAGTTCACGCCACCACCACGTAAAAAAAAAAAAAAAAAAAAAAATTATTCAAGTAATAGCGCCAGCCCTGCCCTGCTCTGCACAGTACCAATCAAGTTCACGCCACCACCACGTAAAAAAAAAAAAAAAATAAATAATTTTTGAAGTAATAGCGCCAGCCCTGCCCTGCTCGCCCTGCTCTGCACAGGACCAATCAAGTTCACGCCACCACCACGTAAAAAAAAAAAAAAAAAAAAAAATTATTTAAGTAATAGCGCCAGCCCTGCCCTGCTCGCCCTGCTCTGCACAGGACCAATCAAGTTCACGCCACCACCACGTAAAAAAAAAAAAAAAAAAAAAAATTATTTAAGTAATAGCGCCAGCCCTGCCCTGCTCTGCACAGTACCAATCAAGTTCACGCCACCACCACGTAAAAAAAAAAAAAAAAAAAAATTTTGAAGTAATAGCGCCAGCCCTGCCCTGCTCGCCCTGCTCTGCACAGGACCAATCAAGTTCACGCCACCACCACGTAAAAAAAAAAAAAAAAAAAAAAAATTTTGAAGTAATAGCGCCAGCCCTGCCCTGCTCGCCCTGCTCTGCACAGGACCAATCAAGTTCACGCCACCACCACGTAAAAAAAAAAAAAAAAAAAAATTATTCAAGTAATAGCGCCAGACCTGCCCTGCTCGCCCTGCTCTGCACAGGACCAATCAAGTTCACGCCACCACCACGTAAAAAAAAAAAAAAAAAAAAAAATTATTCAAGTAATAGCGCCAGCCCTGCCCTGCTCGCCCTGCTCTGCACAGGACCAATCAAGTTCACGCCACCACCACGTAAAAAAAAAAAAAAAAAAAAAAAAATTTTGAAGTAATAGCGCCAGCCCTGCCCTGCTCGCCCTGCTCTGCACAGGACCAATCAAGTTCACGCCACCACCACGTAAAAAAAAAAAAAAAAAAAAATTTTGAAGTAATAGCGCCAGCCCTGCCCTGCTCGCCCTGCTCTGCACAGGACCAATCAAGTTCACGCCACCACCACGTAAAAAAAAAAAAAAAAAAAAATAATTTTTGAAGTAATAGCGCCAGCCCTGCACTGCTCGCCCTGCTCTGCACAGGACCAATCAAGTTCACGCCACCACCACGTAAAAAAAAAAAAAAAAAAAAAAAATTTTGAAGTAATAGCGCCAGCCCTGCCCTGCTCGCCCTGCTCTGCACAGGACCAATCAAGTTCACGCCACCACCACGTAAAAAAAAAAAAAAAAAAAAAAAAATTTTGAAGTAATAGCGCCAGCCCTGCCCTGCTCGCCCTGCTCTGCACAGGACCAATCAAGTTCACGCCACCACCACGTAAAAAAAAAAAAAAAAAAAAAAATTTTTGAATAGCGCCAGCCCTGCCCTGCTCGCCCTGCTCTGCACAGGACCAATCAAGTTCACGCCACCACCAAGTAAAAAAAAAAAAAAAAAAAAAAAAAATTTTTGAAGTAATAGCGCCAGCCCTGCCCTGCTCGCCCTGCTCTGCACAGGACCAATCAAGTTCACGCCACCACCACGTAAAAAAAAAAAAAAAAAAAAATTATTCAAGTAATAGCGCCAGCCCTGCCCTGCTCTGCACAGTACCAATCAAGTTCACGCCACCACCACGTAAAAAAAAAAAAAAAAAAAAATTTTGAAGTAATAGCGCCAGCCCTGCCCTGCTCGCCCTGCTCTGCACAGGACCAATCAAGTTCACGCCACCACCACGTAAAAAAAAAAAAAAAAAAAAAAAATTATTCAAGTAATAGCGCCAGCCCTGCCCTGCTCTGCACAGTACCAATCAAGATCACGCCACCACCACGTAAAAAAAAAAAAAAAAAAAATTTTTTGAAGTAATAGCGCCAGCCCTGCCCTGCTCGCCCTGCTCTGCACAGTACCAATCAAGTTCTCGCCACCACCACGTAAAAAAAAAAAAAAAAAATTTTGAAGTAATAGCGCCAGCCCTGCCCTGCTCGCCCTGCTCTGCACAGGACCAATCAAGTTCACGCCACCACCACGTAAAAAAAAAAAAAAAAAAAAAATTATTCAAGTAATAGCGCCAGCCCTGCCCTGCTCTGCACAGTACCAATCAAGTTCAAAAAACCAACACTTTTGACAGTAATAAGCAGCTAGCCCTGCTCTGCCCTGCCACAGGACCAATCAAGTTCACGCCACCACCACGTAAAAAAAAAAAAAAAAAAAAAAAATTTTTGAAGTAATAGCGCCAGCCCTGCCCTGCTCGCCCTGCTCTGCACAGGACCAATCAAGTTCACGCCACCACCACGTAAAAAAAAAAAAAAAAAAAAAAAAATTTTGAAGTAATAGCGCCAGCCCTGCCCTGCTCGCCCTGCTCTGCACAGGACCAATCAAGTTCACGCCACCACCACGTAAAAAAAAAAAAAAAAAAAAAATTATTTAAGTAATAGCGCCAGCCCTGCCCTGCTCTGCACAGTACCAATCAAGTTCACGCCACCACCACGTAAAAAAAAAAAAAAAAAAAATTTTGAAGTAATAGCGCCAGCCCTGCCCTGCTCGCCCTGCTCTGCACAGGACCAATCAAGTTCACGCCACCACCACGTAAAAAAAAAAAAAAAAAAAAAAATTTTTGAAGTAATAGCGCCAGCCCTGCCCTGCTCGCCCTGCTCTGCACAGGACCAATCAAGTTCACGCCACCACCACGTAAAAAAAAAAAAAAAAAAAAATTATTCAAGTAATAGCGCCAGACCTGCCCTGCTCGCCCTGCTCTGCACAGGACCAATCAAGTTCACGCCACCACCACGTAAAAAAAAAAAAAAAAAAAAAAATTTTTGAAGTAATAGCGCCAGCCCTGCCCTGCTCGCCCTGCTCTGCACAGGACCAATCAAGTTCACGCCACCACCACGTAAAAAAAAAAAAAAAAAAAAAAAAATTTTGAAGTAATAGCGCCAGCCCTGCCCTGCTCGCCCTGCTCTGCACAGGACCAATCAAGTTCACGCCACCACCAGCACAGGACCAATCAAGTTCACGCCACCACCACGTAAAAAAAAAAAAAAAAAAAAAAATTATTTAAGTAATAGCGCCAGCCCTGCCCTGCTCTGCACAGTACCAATCAAGTTCACGCCACCACCACGTAAAAAAAAAAAAAAATAATAATTTTGAAGTAATAGCGCCAGCCCTGCCCTGCTCGCCCTGCTCTGCACAGGACCAATCAAGTTCACGCCACCACCACGTAAAAAAAAAAAAAAAAAAAAAAATTTTTGAAGTAATAGCGCCAGCCCTGCCCTGCTCGCCCTGCTCTGCACAGGACCAATCAAGTTCACGCCACCACCACGTAAAAAAAAAAAAAAAAAAAATTAATTCAAGTAATAGCGCCAGACCTGCCCTGCTCGCCCTGCTCTGCACAGGACCAATCAAGTTCACGCCACCACCACGTAAAAAAAAAAAAAAAAAAAAAATTATTCAAGTAATAGCGCCAGCCCTGCCCTGCTCGCCCTGCTCTGCACAGGACCAATCAAGTTCACGCCACCACCACGTAAAAAAAAAAAAAAAAAAAAAAATTTTTGAAGTAATAGCGCCAGCCCTGCCCTGCTCGCCCTGCTCTGCACAGGACCAATCAAGTTCACGCCACCACCACGTAAAAAAAAAAAAAAAAATTATTCAAGTAATAGCGCCAGCCCTGCCCTGCTCTGCACAGTACCAATCAAGTTCACGCCACCACCACGTAAAAAAAAAAAAAAAAAAAAAAAATTTTTGAAGTAATAGCGCCAGCCCTGCCCTGCTCGCCCTGCTCTGCACAGGACCAATCAAGTTCACGCCACCACCACGTAAAAAAAAAAAAAAAAAAAAAAATTTTTGAAGTAATAGCGCCAGCCCTGCCCTGCTCGCCCTGCTCTGCACAGGACCAATCAAGTTCACGCCACCACCACGTAAAAAAAAAAAAAAAAATTATTCAAGTAATAGCGCCAGCCCTGCCCTGCTCTGCACAGTACCAATCAAGTTCACGCCACCACCACGTAAAAAAAAAAAAAAAAAAAAAAATTTTTGAAGTAATAGCGCCAGCCCTGCCCTGCTCGCCCTGCTCTGCACAGGACCAATCAAGTTCACGCCACCACCACGTAAAAAAAAAAAAAAAAAAAATTTTTGAAGTAATAGCGCCAGCCCTGCCCTGCTCCCCCTGCTCTGCACAGGACCAATCAAGTTCACGCCACCACCACGTAAAAAAAAAAAAAAAAAAAAAAATTTTGAAGTAATAGCGCCAGCCCTGCCCTGCTCGCCCTGCTCTGCACAGGACCAATCAAGTTCACGCCACCACCACGTAATAAAAAAAAAAAATTATTCAAGTAATAGCGCCAGCCCTGCCCTGCTCTGCACAGGACCAATCAAGTTCACGCCACCACCACGTAAAAAAAAAAAAAAAATTATTCAATTAATAGCGCCAGCCCTGCCCTGCTCTGCACAGGACCAATCAAGTTCACGCCACCACCACGTAAAAAAAAAAAAAATGTATTCAATTAATAGCGCCAGCCCTGCCCTGCTCTGCACGGACCAATCAAGTTCACGCCACCACCACGTAAAAAAAATAAAAAATAAAAAATTATTCAAGTAATAGCGCCAGCCCTGCCCTGCTCTGCACAGGACCAATCAAGTTCACGCCACCACCACGTAAAAGAAAAAAAAAAAATTATTCAAGTAATAGCGCCAGCCCTGCCCTGCTCTGCACAGGACCAATCAAGTTCACGCCACCACCACGTAAAAAAAAAAAAAAAAAATTATTCAATTAATAGCGCCAGCCCTGCCCTGCTCTGCACAGGACCAATCAAGTTCATGCCACCACCACGTAACAAGAAAAAAAAAAATTATTCAAGTAATAGCGCCTGCCCTGCCCTGCTCTGCACAGGACCAATCAAGTTCACACCACCACCACATAAAAAAAAAAAAAAAAAATTTTGAAGTAATAGCGCCAGCCCTGCCCTGCTCGCCCTGCTCTGCACAGGACCAATCAAGTTCACGCCACCACCACGTAAAAAAATAAAAAAATAAAAAAATATTCAAGTAATAGCGCCAGCCCTGTCCTGCTCTGCACAGGACCAATCAAGTTCACGCCACCACCACGTAAAAAAAAAAAAAAAAAAAAAATTTTGAAGTAATAGCGCCAGCCCTGCCCTGCTCGCCCTGCTCTGCACAGGACCAATCAAGTTCACGCCACCACCACGTAAAAAAAAAAAAAAATTATTCAAGTAATAGCGCCAGCCCTGTCCTGCTCTGCACAGGACCAATCAAGTTCACGCCACCACCACGTAAAAAAAAAAAAAAAAAAAAAATTTTGAAGTAATAGCGCCAGCCCTGCCCTGCTCGCCCTGCTCTGCACAGGACCAATCAAGTTCACGCCACCACCACGTAAAAAAAAAAAAAAAAAAAAAAAATTTTGAAGTAATAGCGCCAGCCCTGCCCTGCTCGCCCTGCTCTGCACAGGACCAATCAAGTTCACGCCACCACCACGTAAAAAAAAAAAAAAAAAAAAAAAAATTTTGGAGTAATAGCGCCAGCCCTGCCCTGCTCGCCCTGCTCTGCACAGGACCAATCAAGTTCACGCCACCACCACGTAAAAAAAAAAAAAAAAAAAAAATTATTCAAGTAATAGCGCCAGCCCTGCCCTGCTCTGCACAGTACCAATCAAGTTCACGCCACCACCACGTAAAAAAAAAAAAAAAAAAAATTTTTTTGAAGTAATACCGCCTGCCCTGCCCTGCTCGCCCTGCTCTGCACAGGACCAATCAAGTTCACGCCACCACCACGTAAAAAAAAAAAAAAAAAAAAAAAATTTTGAAGTAATAGCGCCAGCCCTGCCCTGCTCGCCCTGTTCTGCACAGGACCAATCAAGTTCACGCCACCACCACGTAAAAAAAAAAATAAATAAAAAAAATTTTTGAAGTAATAGCGCCAGCCCTGCCCTGCTCTGCACAGTACCAATCAAGTTCACGCCACCACCACGTAAAAAAAAAAAAAAAAAAAAAAAATTTTTGAAGTAATAGCGCCAGCCCTGCCCTGCTCTGCACAGTACCAATCAAGTTCACGCCACCACCACGTAAAAAAAAAAAAAAAATAAAAATTTTTGAAGTAATAGCGCCAGCCCTGCCCTGCTCGCCCTGCTCTGCACAGGACCAATCAAGTTCACGCCACCACCACGTAAAAAAAAAAAAAAAAAAAAAAAATTTTTGAAGTAATAGCGCCAGCCCTGCCCTGCTCGCCCTGCTCGCCCTGCTCTGCACAGGACCAATCAAGTTCACGCCACCACCACGTAAAAAAAAAAAAAAAAAAAAAATTATTCAAGTAATAGCGCCAGCCCTGCCCTGCTCTGCACAGTACCAATCAAGTTCACGCCACCACCACGTAAAAAAAAAAAAAAAAAAAAATTTTTTTGAAGTAATACCGCCTGCCCTGCCCTGCTCGCCCTGCTCTGCACAGGACCAATCAAGTTCACGCCACCACCACGTAAAAAAAAAAAAAAAATAAATAAATTTTGAAGTAATAGCGCCAGCCCTGCCCTGCTCGCCCTGTTCTGCACAGGACCAATCAAGTTCACGCCACCACCACGTAAAAAAAAAAATAAATAAAAAAAATTTTTGAAGTAATAGCGCCAGCCCTGCCCTGCTCTGCACAGTACCAATCAAGTTCACGCCACCACCACGTAAAAAAAAAAAAAAAAAAAAAAATTTTTGAAGTAATAGCGCCAGCCCTGCCCTGCTCGCCCTGCTCTGCACAGGACCAATCAAGTTCACGCCACCACCACGTAAAAAAAAAAAAAAAAAAAAAAAATTTTTGAAGTAATAGCGCCAGCCCTGCCCTGCTCGCCCTGCTCGCCGTGCTCTACACAGGACCAATCAAGTTCACGCCACCACCACGTAAAAAAAAAAAAAAAAAAAAAAAAAATTTGAAGTAATAGCGCCAGCCCTGCCCTGCTCGCCCTGTTCTGCACAGGACCAATCAAGTTCACGCCACCACCACGTAAAAAAAAAAAAAAAAAAAAAATTTTTTGAAGTAATAGCGCCAGCCCTGCTCTGCTCGCCCTGCTCTGCACAGGACCAATCAAGTTCACGCCACCACCACGTAAAAAAAAAAAAAAAAAAAAAAAATTTTGAAGTAATAGCGCCAGCCCTGCCCTGCTCGCCCTGCTCTGCACAGGACCAATCAAGTTCACGCCACCACCACGTAAAAAAAAAAAAAAAAAAAAAATTATTCAAGTAATAGCACCAGCCCTGCCCTGCTCGCCCTGCTCTGCACAGGACCAATCAAGTTTACGCCACCACCACGTAAAAAAAAAAAAAAAAAAAATTATTCAAGTAATAGCGCCAGCCCTGCCCTGCTCTGCACAGTACCAATCAAGTTCACGCCACCACCACGTAAAAAAAAAAAAAAAAATTATTCAAGTATAGCGCCAGCCCTGCCCTGCTCTGCACAGGACCAATCAAGTTCACGCCACCACCACGTAAAAAAAAAAAAAAAAAATTATTCAAGTAATAGCGCCAGCCCTGCCCTGCTCTGCACAGGACCAATCAAGTTCAAGCCACCACCACGTAAAAAAAAAAAAAAAAAAAAAAATGTTGAAGTAATAGCGCCAGCCCTGCCCTGCTCGCCCTGCTCTGCACAGGACCAATCAAGTTCACGCCACCACCACGTAAAAAAAAAAAAAAAAAAATGATTCAAGTAATAGCGCCAGCCCTGCCCTGCTCTGCACAGGACCAATCAAGTTCATGCCACCACCACGTAAAAAAAAAAAAAAAAAAAAAAAATTATTCAATTAATAGCGCCAGTCCTGCCCTGCTCTGCACAGGACCAATCAAGTTCACGCCACCACCACGTAAAAAAAAAAAAAAAAAAAAAATTTTGAAGTAATAGCGCCAGCCCTGCCCTGCTCGCCCTGCTCTGCACAGGACCAATCAAGTTCACGCCACCACAACGTAAAAAAAAAAAAAAAAAAAAAAATATTCAAGTAATAGCGCCAGCCCTGCCCTGCTCTGCACAGTACCAATCAAGTTCACGCCACCACCACGTAAAAAAAAAAAAAAAAAAAAAAATTTTGAAGTAATAGCGCCAGCCCTGCCCTGCTCGCCCTGCTCTGCACAGGACCAATCAAGTTCACGCCACCACCACGTAAAAAAAAAAAAAAAAAAAAAAAATGTTGAAGTAATAGCGCCAGCCCTGCCCTGCTCGCCCTGCTCTGCACAGGACCAATCAAGTTCACGCCACCACCACGTAAAAAAAAAAAAAAAAAAAAAAAATTTTTGAAGTAATAGCGCCAGCCCTGCCCTGCTCGCCCTGCTCTGTACAGGACCAATCAAGTTCACGCCACCACCACGTAAAAAAAAAAAAAAAAAAATAAATTTTGAAGTAATAGCGCCAGCCCTGCCCTGCTCGCCCTGCTCTGCACAGGACCAATCAAGTTCACGCCACCACCACGTAAAAAAAAAAAAAAAAAAAAAAATTTTGAAGTAATAGCGCCAGCCCTGCCCTGCTCTGCACAGGACCAATCAAGTTCACGCCACCACCACGTAAAAAAAAAAAAAAAAAAAAAAAATTTTTTGAAGTAATAGCGCCAGCCCTGCCCTGCTCGCCCTGCTCTGCACAGGACCAATCAACTTCACGCCACCACCACGTAAAAAAAAAAAAAAAAAAAAAATTATTCAAGTATAGCGCCAGCCCTGCCCTGCTCTGCACAGTACCAATCAAGTTCACGCCACCACCACGTAAAAAAAAAAAAAAATAAAAAAATTTTGATGTAATAGCGCCAGCCCTGCCCTGCTCGCCCTGCTCTGCACAGGACCAATCAAGTTCACGCCACCACCACGTAAAAAAAAAAAAAAAAAAAAAAATTTTTGAAGTAATAGCGCCAGCCCTGCCCTGCTCGCCCTGCTCTGCACAGGACCAATCAAGTTCACGCCACCACCACGTAAAAAAATAAAAAAATAAAAAAATTTTGATGTAATAGCGCCAGCCCTGCCCTGCTCGCCCTGCTCTGCACAGGACCAATCAAGTTCACGCCACCACCACGTAAAAAAAAAAAAAAAAAAAAAAATTTTTTGAAGTAATAGCGCCAGCCCTGCCCTGCTCGCCCTGCTCTGCACAGGACCAATCAACTTCAAGCCACCACCACGTAAAAAAAAAAAAAAAAAAAAAATTATTCAAGTATAGCGCCAGCCCTGCCCTGCTCTGCACAGTACCAATCAAGTTCACGCCACCACCACGTAAAAAAAAAAAAAAATAAAAAAATTTTGATGTAATAGCGCCAGCCCTGCCCTGCTCGCCCTGCTCTGCACAGGACCAATCAAGTTCACGCCACCACCACGTAAAAAAAAAAAAAAAAAAAAAAAATTTTTGAAGTAATAGCGCCAGCCCTGCCCTGCTCGCCCTGCTCTGCACAGGACCAATCAAGTTCACGCCACCACCACGTAAAAAAAAAAAAAAAAAAAAAAATTTTTGAAGTAATAGCGCCAGCCCTGCCCTGCTCGCCCTGCTCTGCACAGGACCAATCAAGTTCACGCCACCACCACTAAAAAAAAAAAAAAATTTGAAGTAATAGCGCCAGCCCTGCCCTGCTCGCCCTGCTCTGCACAGGACCAATCAAGTTCACGCCACCACCACGTAAAAAAAAAAAAAAAAAAAAAAAAATTTTTGAAGTAATAGCGCCAGCCCTGCCCTGCTCGCCCTGCTCTGCACAGGACCAATCAACTTCACGCCACCACCACGTAAAAAAAAAAAAAAAAAAAAAAATTATTCAAGTATAGCGCCAGCCCTGCCCTGCTCTGCACAGTACCAATCAAGTTCACGCCACCACCACGTAAAAAAAAAAAAAAATAAAAAAATTTTGATGTAATAGCGCCAGCCCTGCCCTGCTCGCCCTGCTCTGCACAGGACCAATCAAGTTCACGCCACCACCACGTAAAAAAAAAAAAAAAAAAAAAAAATTTTTGAAGTAATAGCGCCAGCCCTGCCCTGCTCGCCCTGCTCTGCACAGGACCAATCAAGTTCACGCCACCACCACGTAAAAAAAAAAAAAAAAAAAACAAATTTTTGAAGTAATAGCGCCAGCCCTGCCCTGCTCGCCCTGCTCTGCACAGGACCAATCAAGTTCACGCCACCACCACGTAAAAAAAAAAAAAAAAAAAAAATTATTCAAGTAATAGCGCCAGCCCTGCCCTGCTCTGCACAGTACCAATCAAGTTCACGCCACCACCACGTAAAAAAAAAAAAAAAATAATAATTTTGAAGTAATAACGCCAGCCCTGCCCTGCTCGCCCTGCTCTGCACAGGACCAATCAAGTTCACGCCACCAGCACGTAAAAAAAAAAAAAATTTTGAAGTAATAGCGCCAGCCCTGCCCTGCTCGCCCTGCTCTGCACAGGACCAATCAAGTTCACGCCACCACCACGTAAAAAAAAAAAAAAAAATAATAATTTTTGAAGTAATAGCGCCAGCCCTGCCCTGCTCGCCCTGCTCTGCACAGGACCAATCAAGTTCACGCCACCACCACGTAAAAAAAAAAAAAAAAAAAAAAAATTTTGAAGTAATAGCGCCAGCCCTGCCCTGCTCGCCCTGCTCTGCACAGGACCAATCAAGTTCACGCCACCACCACGTAAAAAAAAAAAAAAAAAAAAAAATTATTCAAGTAATAGCGCCAGCCCTGCCCTGCTCTGCACAGGACCAATCAAGTTCACGCCACCACCACGTAAAAAAAAAAAAAAAAAAAAAAAAATTTTGAAGTAATAACGCCAGCCCTGCCCTGCTCGCCCTGCTCTGCACAGGACCAATCAAGTTCACGCCACCAGCACGTAAAAAAAAAAAAAAAAAAAAAAAATTTTGAAGTAATAACGCCAGCCCTGCCCTGCTCGCCCTGCTCTGCACAGGACCAATCAAGTTCACGCCACCACCACGTAAAAAAAAAATAAAATTTGAAGTAATAGCGCCAGCCCTGCCCTGCTCGCCCTGCTCTGCACAGGACCAATCAAGTTCACGCCACCACCACGTAAAAAAAAAAAAAAAATTTGAAGTAATAGCGCCAGCCCTGCCCTGCTCGCCCTGCTCTGCACAGGACCAATCAA
This sequence comes from Acipenser ruthenus, assembly GCF_902713425.1. Classification (NCBI taxonomy): domain Eukaryota; kingdom Metazoa; phylum Chordata; class Actinopteri; order Acipenseriformes; family Acipenseridae; genus Acipenser; species Acipenser ruthenus. The sequence goes on from NW_026708226.1 coordinate 39,541, forward strand.
GTTCACGCCACCACCACGTAAAAAAAAAAAAAAAAAAAAAAATTTTTGAAGTAATAGCGCCAGCCCTGCCCTGCTCGCCCTGCTCTGCACAGGACCAATCAACTTCACGCCACCACCACGTAAAAAAAAAAAAAAAAAAAAAATTATTCAAGTATAGCGCCAGCCCTGCCCTGCTCTGCACAGTACCAATCAAGTTCACGCCACCACCACGTAAAAAAAAAAAAAAATAAAAAAATTTTGATGTAATAGCGCCAGCCCTGCCCTGCTCGCCCTGCTCTGCACAGGACCAATCAAGTTCACGCCACCACCACGTAAAAAAAAAAAAAAAAAAAAAAATTTTTGAAGTAATAGCGCCAGCCCTGCCCTGCTCGCCCTGCTCTGCACAGGACCAATCAAGTTCACGCCACCACCACGTAAAAAAAAAAAAAAAAAAAAAAACAAATTTTTGAAGTAATAGCGCCAGCCCTGCCCTGCTCGCCCTGCTCTGCACAGGACCAATCAAGTTCACGCCACCACCACGTAAAAAAAAAAAAAAAAAAAAATTATTCAAGTAATAGCGCCAGCCCTGCCCTGCTCTGCACAGTACCAATCAAGTTCACGCCACCACCACGTAAAAAAAAAAAAAAAATAATAATTTTGAAGTAATAACGCCAGCCCTGCCCTGCTCGCCCTGCTCTGCACAGGACCAATCAAGTTCACGCCACCAGCACGTAAAAAAAAAAAAAATTTTGAAGTAATAGCGCCAGCCCTGCCCTGCTCGCCCTGCTCTGCACAGGACCAATCAAGTTCACGCCACCACCACGTAAAAAAAAAAAAAAAAAAAAAAATTTTTGAAGTAATAGCGCCAGCCCTGCCCTGCTCGCCCTGCTCTGCACAGGACCAATCAAGTTCACGCCACCACCACGTAAAAAAAAAAAAAAAAAAAAAAAAATTTTGAAGTAATAGCGCCAGCCCTGCCCTGCTCGCCCTGCTCTGCACAGGACCAATCAATTTCACGCCACCACCACGTAAAAAAAAAAAAAAAAAAAAAATTATTCAAGTAATAGCGCCAGCCCTGCCCTGCTCTGCACAGTACCAATCAAGTTCACGCCACCACCACGTAAAAAAAAAAAAAAAAAAAAAAAAATTTTGAAGTAATAACGCCAGCCCTGCCCTGCTCGCCCTGCTCTGCACAGGACCAATCAAGTTCACGCCACCAGCACGTAAAAAAAAAAAAAAAAAAAAAATTTTTGAAGTAATAGCGCCAGCCCTGCCCTGCTCGCCCTGCTCTGCACAGGACCAATCAAGTTCACGCCACCACCACGTAAAAAAAAAAAAAAAAAAAAAAAATTTTTGAAGTAATAGCGCCAGCCCTGCCCTGCTCGCCCTGCTCTGCACAGGACCAATCAAGTTCACGCCACCACCACGTAAAAAAAAAAAAAAAAAAAATATTATTCAAGTAATAGCGCCAGCCCTGCCCTGCTCTGCACAGTACCAATCAAGTTCACGCCACCACCACGTAAAAAAAAAAATAAAAAAAAAAAATTTTGAAGTAATAGCGCCAGCCCTGCCCTGCTCGCCCTGCTCTGCACAGGACCAATCAAGTTCACGCCACCACCACGTAAAAAAAAAAAAAAATTTTGAAGTAATAGCGCCAGCCCTGCCCTGCTCGCCCTGCTCTGCACAGGACCAATCAAGTTCACGCCACCACCACGTAAAAAAAAAAAAAAAAAAAAAATTTTTGAAGTAATAGCGCCAGCCCTGCCCTGCTCGCCCTGCTCTGCACAGGACCAATCAAGTTCACGCCACCACCACGTAAAAAAAAAAAAAAAAAAAAAATTTTTGAAGTAATAGCGCCAGCCCTGCCCTGCTCGCCCTGCTCTGCACAGGACCAATCAAGTTCACGCCACCACCACGTAAAAAAAAAAAAAAAAAAATATTATTCAAGTAATAGCGCCAGCCCTGCCCTGCTCGCCCTGCTCTGCACAGGACCAATCAAGTTCACGCCACCACCACGTAAAAAAAAAAAAAAAAAAAAAAATTTTTGAAGTAATAGCGCCAGCCCTGCCCTGCTCGCCCTGCTCTGCACAGGACCAATCAAGTTCACGCCACCACCACGTAAAAAAAAAAAAAAAAAAAAAATTTTGAAGTAATAGCGCCAGCCCTGCCCTGCTCGCCCTGCTCTGCACAGGACCAATCAAGTTCACGCCACCACCACGTAAAAAAAAAAAAAAAATTTTGAAGTAATAGCGCCAGCCCTGCCCTGCTCGCCCTGCTCTGCACAGGACCAATCAAGTTCACGCCACCACCACGTAAAAAAAAAAAAAAAAAAAAAATTTTTGAAGTAATAGCGCCAGCCCTGCCCTGCTCGCCCTGCTCTGCACAGGACCAATCAAGTTCACGCCACCACCACGTAAAAAAAAAAAAAAATTTTGAAGTAATAGCGCCAGCCCTGCCCTGCTCGCCCTGCTCTGCACAGGACCAATCAAGTTCACGCCACCACCACGTAAAAAAAAAAAAAAAAAAAAAATTTTTGAAGTAATAGCGCCAGCCCTGCCCTGCTCGCCCTGCTCTGCACAGGACCAATCAAGTTCACGCCACCACCACGTAAAAAAAAAAAAAAAAAAAAAAATTTTTGAAGTAATAGCGCCAGCCCTGCCCTGCTCGCCCTGCTCTGCACAGGACCAATCAAGTTCACGCCACCACCACGTAAAAAAAAAAAAAAAAAAATATTATTCAAGTAATAGCGCCAGCCCTGCCCTGCTCTGCACAGTACCAATCAAGTTCACGCCACCACCACGTAAAAAAAAAATAAAAAAAAAAAAATTTGAAGTAATAGCGCCAGCCCTGCCCTGCTCGCCCTGCTCTGCACAGGACCAATCAAGTTCACGCCACCACCACGTAAAAAAAAAAAAAATTTTGAAGTAATAGCGCCAGCCCTGCCCTGCTCGCCCTGCTCTGCACAGGACCAATCAAGTTCACGCCACCACCACGTAAAAAAAAAAAAAAAAAAAAAAATGTTTGAAGTAATAGCGCCAGCCCTGCCCTGCTCGCCCTGCTCTGCACAGGACCAATCAACTTCACGCCACCACCACGTAAAAAAAAAAAAAAAAAAAAAAATTATTCAAGTAATAGCGCCAGCCCTGCCCTGCTCTGCACAGTACCAATCAAGTTCACGCCACCACCACGTAAAAAAAAAAAAAATAAAAAAATTTTTGAAGTAATAGCGCCAGCCCTGCCCTGCTCGCCCTGCTCTGCACAGGACCAATCAAGTTCACGCCACCACCACGTAAAAAAAAAAATTTTTTTGAAGTAATAGCGCCAGCCCTGCCCTGCTCGCCCTGCTCTGCACAGGACCAATCAAGTTCACGCCACCACCACGTAAAAAAAAAAAAAAAAAAAAAATTTTTTGAAGTAATAGCGCCAGCCCTGCCCTGCTCACCCTGCTCTGCACAGGACCAATCAAGTTCACGCCACCACCACGTAAAAAAAAAAAAAAAAAAAAAATTTTTGAAGTAATAGCGCCAGCCCTGCCCTGCTCGCCCTGCTCTGCACAGGACCAATCAAGTTCACGCCACCACCACGTAAAAAAAAAAAAAAAAAAAAAAATTTTGAAGTAATAGCGCCAGCCCTGCCCTGCTCGCCCTGCTCTGCACAGGACCAATCAAGTTCACGCCACCAGCACGTAAAAAAAAAAAAAATTTTTGAAGTAATAGCGACAGCCCTGCCCTGCTCGCCCTGCTCTGCACAGGACCAATCAAGTTCACGCCACCAGCACGTAAAAAAAAAAAAAAAAAAAAAATTTTTGAAGTAATAGCGCCAGCCCTGCCCTGCTCGCCCTGCTCTGCACAGGACCAATCAAGTTCACGCCACCAGCACGTAAAAAAAAAAAAAAAAAAAAAAAATTTTTGAAGTAATAGCGCCAGCCCTGCCCTGCTCGCCCTGCTCTGCACAGGACCAATCAAGTTCACGCCACCACCACGTAAAAAAAAAAAAAAAAAAAAAAAATTTTGAATTAATAGCGCCAGCCCTGCCCTGCTCGCCCTGCTCTGCACAGGACCAATCAAGTTCACGCCACCACCACGTAAAAAAAAAAAAAAAAAAAAAAATTATTCAAGTAATAGCGCCAGCCCTGCCCTGCTCTGCACAGTACCAATCAAGTTCACGCCACCACCACGTAAAAAAAAAAAAAAAAAAAAAAATTTTGAAGTAATAGCGCCAGCCCTGCCCTGCTCGCCCTGCTCTGCACAGGCCCAATCAAGTTCACGCCACCAGCACGTAAAAAAAAAAAAAAAAAAAAAATTTTGAAGTAATAGCGCCAGCCCTGCCCTGCTCGCCCTGCTCTGCACAGGACCAATCAAGTTCACGCCACCACCACGTAAAAAAAAAAAAAAAAAAAAAAATTTTTGAAGTAATAGCGCCAGCCCTGCCCTGCTCGCCCTGCTCTGCACAGGACCAATCAAGTTCACGCCACCACCACGTAAAAAAAAAATAAAAAAAAATTTTTTTTGAAGTAATAGCGCCAGCCCTGCCCTGCTCGCCCTGCTCGCCCTGCTCTGCACAGGACCAATCAAGTTCACGCCACCACCACGTAAAAAAAATAAATAAATAATAATTATTCAAGTAATAGCGCCAGCCCTGCCCTGCTCTGCACAGTACCAATCAAGTTCACGCCACCACCACGTAAAAAAAAAAAAAAAAAAAAAAAATTTTTGAAGTAATAGCGCCAGCCCTGCCCTGCTCGCCCTGCTCTGCACAGGACCAATCAAGTTCACGCCACCACCACGTAAAAAAAAAAAAAAAAAAAAAAAATTTTGAATAGCGCCAGCCCTGCCCTGCTCGCCCTGCTCTGCACAGGACCAATCAAGTTCACGCCACCACCACGTAAAAAAAAAAAAAAAAAAAAAATTTTGAATAGCGCCAGCCCTGCCCTGCTCGCCCTGCTCTGCACAGGACCAATCAAGTTCACGCCACCACCACGTAAAAAAAAAAAAAAAAAAAAAAAAATTTTGAAGTAATAGCGCCAGCCCTGCCCTGCTCGCCCTGCTCTGCACAGGACCAATCAAGTTCACGCCACCACCACGTAAAAAAAAAAAAAAAAAAAAAAAATTTTGAAGTAATAGCGCCAGCCCTGCCCTGCTCGCCCTGCTCTGCACAGTACCAATCAAGTTCACGCCACCACCACGTAAAAAAAAAAAAAAAAAAAAAATTATTCAAGTAATAGCGCCAGCCCTGCCCTGCTCTGCACAGTACCAATCAAGTTCACGCCACCACCACGTAAAAAAAAAAAAAAAAAAAAAAAATTTTTGAAGTAATAGCGCCAGCCCTGCCCTGCTCGCCCTGCTCTGCACAGGACCAATCAAGTTCACGCCACCACCACGTAAAAAAAAAAAAAAAAAAAAAAATATTCAAGTAATAGCGCCAGCCCTGCCCTGCTCTGCACAGTACCAATCAAGTTCACGCCACCACCACGTAAAAAAAAAAAATAAAAAAATTTTTTGAAGTAATAGCGCCAGCCCTGCCCTGCTCGCCCTGCTCTGCACAGGACCAATCAAGTTCACGCCACCACCACGTAAAAAAAAAAAAAAAAAAAAATTTTTTGAAGTAATAGCGCCAGCCCTGCCCTGCTCGCCCTGCTCTGCACAGGACCAATCAAGTTCACGCCACCACCACGTAAAAAAAAAAAAAAAAAAAAAATTATTCAAGTAATAGCGCCAGCCCTGCCCTGCTCTGCACAGGACCAATCAAGTTCACGCCACCACCACGTAAAAAAAAAAAAAAAAAAAAAAAAATTATTCAAGTAATAGCGCCAGCCCTGCCCTGCTCTGCACAGGACCAATCAAGTTCACGCCACCACCACGTAAAAAAAAAAAAAAAAAAAAAAAATTTTTGAAGTAATAGCGCCAGCCCTGCCCTGCTCGCCCTGCTCTGCACAGGACCAATCAAGTTCACGCCACCACCACGTAAAAAAAAAAAAATTTTGAAGTAATAGCGCCAGCCCTGCCCTGCTCGCCCTGCTCTGCACAGGACCAATCAAGTTCACGCCACCACCACGTAAAAAAAAAAAAAAAAAAAAAAAATTTTGAATAGCGCCAGCCCTGCCCTGCTCGCCCTGCTCTGCACAGGACCAATCAAGTTCACGCCACCACCACGTAAAAAAAAAAAAAAAAAAAAAATTTTGAATAGCGCCAGCCCTGCCCTGCTCGCCCTGCTCTGCACAGGACCAATCAAGTTCACGCCACCACCACGTAAAAAAAAAAAAAAAAAAAAAAATTTTGAAGTAATAGCGCCAGCCCTGCCCTGCTCGCCCTGCTCTGCACAGGACCAATCAAGTTCACGCCACCACCACGTAAAAAAAAAAAAAAAAAAAAAAATTTTGAAGTAATAGCGCCAGCCCTGCCCTGCTCGCCCTGCTCTGCACAGTACCAATCAAGTTCACGCCACCACCACGTAAAAAAAAAAAAAAAAAAAAAATTATTCAAGTAATAGCGCCAGCCCTGCCCTGCTCTGCACAGTACCAATCAAGTTCACGCCACCACCACGTAAAAAAAAAAAAAAAAAAAAAAAATTTTTGAAGTAATAGCGCCAGCCCTGCCCTGCTCGCCCTGCTCTGCACAGGACCAATCAAGTTCACGCCACCACCACGTAAAAAAAAAAAAAAAAAAAAAAAATATTCAAGTAATAGCGCCAGCCCTGCCCTGCTCTGCACAGTACCAATCAAGTTCACGCCACCACCACGTAAAAAAAAAAAATAAAAAAATTTTTTGAAGTAATAGCGCCAGCCCTGCCCTGCTCGCCCTGCTCTGCACAGGACCAATCAAGTTCACGCCACCACCACGTAAAAAAAAAAAAAAAAAAAAATTTTTTGAAGTAATAGCGCCAGCCCTGCCCTGCTCGCCCTGCTCTGCACAGGACCAATCAAGTTCACGCCACCACCACGTAAAAAAAAAAAAAAAAAAAAAAATTATTCAAGTAATAGCGCCAGCCCTGCCCTGCTCTGCACAGGACCAATCAAGTTCACGCCACCACCACGTAAAAAAAAAAAAAAAAAAAAAAAATTATTCAAGTAATAGCGCCAGCCCTGCCCTGCTCTGCACAGGACCAATCAAGTTCACGCCACCACCACGTAAAAAAAAAAAAAAAAAAAAAAAAATTTTTGAAGTAATAGCGCCAGCCCTGCCCTGCTCGCCCTGCTCTGCACAGGACCAATCAAGTTCACGCCACCACCACGTAAAAAAAAAAAAATTTTGAAGTAATAGCGCCAGCCCTGCCCTGCTCGCCCTGCTCTGCACAGGACCAATCAAGTTCACGCCACCACCACGTAAAAAAAAAAAAAAAAAAAAAAAATTTTGAAGTAATAGCGCCAGCCCTGCCCTGCTCGCCCTGCTCTGCACAGGACCAATCAAGTTCACGCCACCACCACGTAAAAAAAATAAAAAATAAAAAATTTTTGAAGTAATAGCGCCAGCCCTGCCCTGCTCGCCCTGCTCTGCACAGGACCAATCAAGTTCACGCCACCACCACGTAAAAAAAAAATAAATAAAAAATTTTTTTGAAGTAATAGCGCCAGCCCTGCCCTGCTCGCCCTGCTCTGCACAGGACCAATCAAGTTCACGCCACCACCACGTAAAAAAAAAAAAAAAAAAAAAAAATTTTTGAAGTAATAGCGCCAGCCCTGCCCTGCTCGCCCTGCTCTGCACAGGACCAATCAAGTTCACGCCACCACCACGTAAAAAAAAAAAAAAAAAAAAAATTTTTGAAGTAATAGCGCCAGCCCTGCCCTGCTCGCCCTGCTCTGCACAGGACCAATCAAGTTCACGCCACCACCACGTAAAAAAAAAAAAAAAAAAAAAATTATTCAAGTAATAGCGCCAGCCCTGCCCTGCTCTGCACAGTACCAATCAAGTTCACGCCACCACCACGTAAAAAAAAAAAAAAAAAAAAATTTTTGAAGTAATAGCGCCAGCCCTGCCCTGCTCGCCCTGCTCTGCACAGTACCAATCAAGTTCACGCCACCACCACATAAAAAAAAAAAAAAAAAAAAAAATTATTCAAGTAATAGCACCAGCCCTGCCCTGCTCGCCCTGCTCTGCACAGGACCAATCAAGTTCACGCCACCACCACGTAAAAAAAAAAAAAAAAAAAAAAATTTGAAGTAATAGCGCCAGCCCTGCCCTGCTCGCCCTGCTCTGCACAGGACCAATCAAGTTCACGCCACCACCACGTAAAAAAAAAAAAAAAAAAAAAATATTCAAGTAATAGCGCCAGCCCTGCCCTGCTCTGCACAGTACCAATCAAGTTCACGCCACCACCACGTAAAAAAAAAAAAATTTTTGAATAGCGCCAGCCCTGCCCTGCTCGCCCTGCACAGGACCAATCAAGTTCACGCCACCACCACGTAAAAAAAAAAAAAAAAAAATATTTTTTGAAGTAATAGCGCCAGCCCTGCCCTGCTCGCCCTGCTCTGCACAGGACCAATCAAGTTCACGCCACCACCACGTAAAAAAAAAATAAATAAAAAAAAATTTTGAAGTAATAGCGCCAGCCCTGCCCTGCTCGCCCTGCTCTGCACAGGACCAATCAAGTTCACGCCACCACCACGTAAAAAAAAAAAAAAAAAAAATTTTTTGAAGTAATAGCGCCAGCCCTGCCCTGCTCGCCCTGCTCTGCACAGGACCAATCAAGTTCACGCCACCACCACGTAAAAAAAAAAAAAAAAAAAAATTTTTGAAGTAATAGCGCCAGCCCTGCCCTGCTCGCCCTGCTCTGCACAGGACCAATCAAGTTCACGCCACCACCACGTAAAAAAAAAAAAAAAAAAAAAATTATTCAAGTAATAGCGCCAGCCCTGCCCTGCTCTGCACAGTACCAATCAAGTTCACGCCACCACCACGTAAAAAAAAAAAAAAAAAAAAAATTTTTGAAGTAATAGCGCCAGCCCTGCCCTGCTCGCCCTGCTCTGCACAGTACCAATCAAGTTCACGCCACCACCACGTAAAAAAAAAAAAAAAAAAAAAAAATTATTCAAGTAATAGCACCAGCCCTGCCCTGCTCGCCCTGCTCTGCACAGGACCAATCAAGTTCACGCCACCACCACGTAAAAAAAAAAAAAAATAAAAAAAAATTTTGAAGTAATAGCGCCAGCCCTGCCCTGCTCGCCCTGCTCTGCACAGGACCAATCAAGTTCACGCCACCACCACGTAAAAAAAAAAAAAAAAAAAAAAATTATTCAAGTAATAGCGCCAGCCCTGCCCTGCTCTGCACAGGACCAATCAAGTTCACGCCACCACCACGTAAAAAAAAAAAAAAAAAAAAAAATTATTCAAGTAATAGCGCCAGCCCTGCCCTGCTCTGCACAGGACCAATCAAGTTCACGCCACCACCACGTAAAAAAAAAAAAAAAAAAAAAAAATTTTTGAAGTAATAGCGCCAGCCCTGCCCTGCTCGCCCTGCTCTGCACAGGACCAATCAAGTTCACGCCACCACCACGTAAAAAAAAAAAAATTTTGAAGTAATAGCGCCAGCCCTGCCCTGCTCGCCCTGCTCTGCACAGGACCAATCAAGTTCACGCCACCACCACGTAAAAAAAAAAAAAAAAAAAAAAATTATTCAAGTAATAGCGCCAGCCCTGCCCTGCTCTGCACAGGACCAATCAAGTTCACGCCACCACCACGTAAAAAAAAAAAAAAAAAAAAAATTTTTGAAGTAATAGCGCCAGCCCTGCCCTGCTCGCCCTGCTCTGCACAGGACCAATCAAGTTCACGCCACCACCACGTAAAAAAAAAAAAAAAAAAAAAAATTTTGAAGTAATAGCGCCAGCCCTGCCCTGCTCGCCCTGCTCTGCACAGGACCAATCAAGTTCACGCCACCACCACGTAAAAAAAAAAAAAAAAAAAAAAATTTTGAAGTAATAGCGCCAGCCCTGCCCTGCTCGCCCTGCTCTGCACAGGACCAATCAAGTTCACGCCACCACCACGTAAAAAAAATAAAAAATAAAAAATTTTTGAAGTAATAGCGCCAGCCCTGCCCTGCTCGCCCTGCTCTGCACAGGACCAATCAAGTTCACGCCACCACCACGTAAAAAAAAAAAAAAAAAAATATTTTTTGAAGTAATAGCGCCAGCCCTGCCCTGCTCGCCCTGCTCTGCACAGGACCAATCAAGTTCACGCCACCACCACGTAAAAAAAAAATAAATAAAAAAAAATTTTGAAGTAATAGCGCCAGCCCTGCCCTGCTCGCCCTGCTCTGCACAGGACCAATCAAGTTCACGCCACCACCACGTAAAAAAAAAAAAAAAAAAAAAAAATTTTGAAGTAATAGCGCCAGCCCTGCCCTGCTCGCCCTGCTCTGCACAGGACCAATCAAGTTCACGCCACCACCACGTAAAAAAAAAAAAAAAAAAAAAATATTCAAGTAATAGCGCCAGCCCTGCCCTGCTCTGCACAGTACCAATCAAGTTCACGCCACCACCACGTAAAAAAAAAAAAATTTTTGAATAGCGCCAGCCCTGCCCTGCTCGCCCTGCTCTGCACAGGACCAATCAAGTTCACGCCACCACCACGTAAAAAAAAAAAAAAAAAAATATTTTTTGAAGTAATAGCGCCAGCCCTGCCCTGCTCGCCCTGCTCTGCACAGGACCAATCAAGTTCACGCCACCACCACGTAAAAAAAAAATAAATAAAAAAAAATTTTGAAGTAATAGCGCCAGCCCTGCCCTGCTCTGCACAGGACCAATCAAGTTCACGCCACCACCACGTAAAAAAAAAAAAAAAAAAAAAAAAATTTGAAGTAATAGCGCCAGCCCTGCCCTGCTCGCCCTGCTCTGCACAGGACCAATCAAGTTCACGCCACCACCACGTAAAAAAAAAAAAAAAAAAAAAATTATTCAAGTAATAGCGCCAGCCCTGCCCTGCTCTGCACAGGACCAATCAAGTTCACGCCACCACCACGTAAAAAAAAAAAAAAAAAAAAAAATTATTCAAGTAATAGCGCCAGCCCTGCCCTGCTCTGCACAGGACCAATCAAGTTCACGCCACCACCACGTTAAAAAAAAAAAAAAAAAAAAAAAATTTTTGAAGTAATAGCGCCAGCCCTGCCCTGCTCGCCCTGCTCTGCACAGGACCAATCAAGTTCACGCCACCACCACGTAAAAAAAAAAAAATTTTGAAGTAATAGCGCCAGCCCTGCCCTGCTCGCCCTGCTCTGCACAGGACCAATCAAGTTCACGCCACCACCACGTAAAAAAAAAAAAAAAAAAAAAAAATTTTGAAGTAATAGCGCCAGCCCTGCCCTGCTCGCCCTGCTCTGCACAGGACCAATCAAGTTCACGCCACCACCACGTAAAAAAAAAAAAAAAAAAAATTTTTTTGAAGTAATAGCGCCAGCCCTGCCCTGCTCGCCCTGCTCTGCACAGGACCAATCAAGTTCACGCCACCACCACGTAAAAAAAAAAAAAAAAAAAAAAATTTTGAAGTAATAGCGCCAGCCCTGCCCTGCTCGCCCTGCTCTGCACAGGACCAATCAAGTTCACGCCACCACCACGTAAAAAAAAAAAAAAAAAAAAAAAATTTTGAAGTAATAGCGCCAGCCCTGCCCTGCTCGCCCTGCTCTGCACAGGACCAATCAAGTTCACGCCACCACCACGTAAAAAAAATAAAAAATAAAAAATTTTTGAAGTAATAGCGCCAGCCCTGCCCTGCTCGCCCTGCTCTGCACAGGACCAATCAAGTTCACGCCACCACCACGTAAAAAAAAAATAAATAAAAAAAAATTTTGAAGTAATAGCGCCAGCCCTGCCCTGCTCGCCCTGCTCTGCACAGGACCAATCAAGTTCACGCCACCACCACGTAAAAAAAAAAAAAAAAAAAAAAAATTTTGAAGTAATAGCGCCAGCCCTGCCCTGCTCGCCCTGCTCTGCACAGGACCAATCAAGTTCACGCCACCACCACGTAAAAAAAAAAAAAAAAAAAAAATTTTTGAAGTAATAGCGCCAGCCCTGCCCTGCTCGCCCTGCTCTGCACAGGACCAATCAAGTTCACGCCACCACCACGTAAAAAAAAAAAAAAAAAAAAAATTATTCAAGTAATAGCGCCAGCCCTGCCCTGCTCGCCCTGCTCTGCACAGGACCAATCAAGTTCACGCCACCACCACGTAAAAAAAAAAAAAAAAAAAAAAAATTTTGAAGTAATAGCGCCAGCCCTGCCCTGCTCGCCCTGCTCTGCACAGGACCAATCAAGTTCACGCCACCACCACGTAAAAAAAAAAAAAAAAAAAAAATTTTTTGAAGTAATAGCGCCAGCCCTGCCCTGCTCGCCCTGCTCTGCACAGGACCAATCAAGTTCACCACCACCACGTAAAAAAAAAAAAAAAAAAAAAATTTTTGAAGTAATAGCGCCAGCCCTGCCCTGCTCGCCCTGCTCTGCACAGGACCAATCAAGTTCACGCGACCACCACGTAAAAAAAAAAAATAAAAAAAATTTTTTTGAAGTAATAGCGCCAGCCCTGCCCTGCTCGCCCTGCTCTGCACAGGACCAATCAAGTTCACGCCACCACCACGTAAAAAAAAAAAAAAAAAAAAAAATTATTCAAGTAATAGCGCCAGCCCTGCCCTGCTCTGCACAGGACCAATCAAGTTCACGCCACCACCACGTAAAAAAAAAAAAAAAAAAAAAAATTTTTGAAGTAATAGCGCCAGCCCTGCCCTGCTCGCCCTGCTCTGCACAGGACCAATCAAGTTCACGCCACCACCACGTAAAAAAAAAAAAAAAAAAAAAAATTATTCAAGTAATAGCGCCAGCCCTGCCCTGCTCTGCACAGTACCAATCAAGTTCACGCCACCACCACGTAAAAAAAAAAAAAAAAAAAAATTTTTGAAGTAATAGCGCCAGCCCTGCCCTGCTCGCCCTGCTCTGCACAGGACCAATCAAGTTCACGCCACCACCACGTAAAAAAAAAAAAAAAAAAATATTTTTTGAAGTAATAGCGCCAGCCCTGCCCTGCTCGCCCTGCTCTGCACAGGACCAATCAAGTTCACGCCACCACCACATAAAAAAAATAAATAAATAAATAATTATTCAAGTAATAGCGCCAGCCCTGCCCTGCTCTGCACAGGACCAATCAAGTTCACCACCACCACGTAAAAAAAAAAAAAAAAAAAAAATTTTTGAAGTAATAGCGCCAGCCCTGCCCTGCTCGCCCTGCTCTGCACAGGACCAATCAAGTTCACGCGACCACCACGTAAAAAAAAAAAATAAAAAAAATTTTTTTGAAGTAATAGCGCCAGCCCTGCCCTGCTCGCCCTGCTCTGCACAGGACCAATCAAGTTCACGCCACCACCACGTAAAAAAAAAAAAAAAAAAAAAATTATTCAAGTAATAGCGCCAGCCCTGCCCTGCTCTGCACAGGACCAATCAAGTTCACGCCACCACCACGTAAAAAAAAAAAAAAAAAAAAAAAATTTTTGAAGTAATAGCGCCAGCCCTGCCCTGCTCGCCCTGCTCTGCACAGGACCAATCAAGTTCACGCCACCACCACGTAAAAAAAAAAAAAAAAAAAAAAATTATTCAAGTAATAGCGCCAGCCCTGCCCTGCTCTGCACAGTACCAATCAAGTTCACGCCACCACCACGTAAAAAAAAAAAAAAAAAAAAATTTTTGAAGTAATAGCGCCAGCCCTGCCCTGCTCGCCCTGCTCTGCACAGGACCAATCAAGTTCACGCCACCACCACGTAAAAAAAAAAAAAAAAAAAAAAATTTTGAAGTAATAGCGCCAGCCCTGCCCTGCTCGCCCTGCTCTGCACAGGACCAATCAAGTTCACGCCACCACCACGTAAAAAAAATAAATAAATAAATAATTATTCAAGTAATAGCGCCAGCCCTGCCCTGCTCTGCACAGTACCAATCAAGTTCACGCCACCACCACGTAAAAAAAAAAAAAAAAAAAAAAATTTTTGAAGTAATAGCGCCAGCCATGCCCTGCTCGCCCTGCTCTGCACAGGACCAATCAAGTTCACGCCACCACCACGTAAAAAAAAAAAAAAAAAAAAAAAAAAATTTGAAGTAATAGCGCCAGCCCTGCCCTGCTCGCCCTGCTCTGCACAGGACCAATCAAGTTCACGCCACCACCACGTAAAAAAAAAAAAAAAAAAAAAATTTTGAAGTAATAGCGCCAGCCCTGCCCTGCTCGCCCTGCTCTGCACAGGACCAATCAAGTTCACGCCACCACCACATAAAAAAAATAAATAAATAAATAATTATTCAAGTAATAGCGCCAGCCCTGCCCTGCTCTGCACAGTACCAATCAAGTTCACGCCACCACCACGTAAAAAAAAAAAAAAAAAAAAAAATTTTTGAAGTAATAGCGCCAGCCCTGCCCTGCTCGCCCTGCTCTGCACAGGACCAATCAAGTTCACGCCACCACCACGTAAAAAAAAAAAAAAAAAAAAAAATTTTGAAGTAATAGCGCCAGCCCTGCCCTGCTCGCCCTGCTCTGCACAGGACCAATCAAGTTCACGCCACCACCACGTAAAAAAAAAAAAAAAAAAAAAATTTTGAAGTAATAGCGCCAGCCCTGCCCTGCTCGCCCTGCTCTGCACAGGACCAATCAAGTTCACGCCACCACCACGTAAAAAAAAAAAAAAAAAAAAAATTATTCAAGTAATAGCGCCAGCCCTGCCCTGCTCGCCCTGCTCTGCACAGGACCAATCAAGTTCACGCCACCACCACGTAAAAAAAAAAAAAAAAAAAATTTTTTGAAGTAATAGCGCCAGCCCTGCCCTGCTCGCCCTGCTCTGCACAGGACCAATCAAGTTCACGCCACCACCACGTAAAAAAAAAAAAAAAAAAAATTTTTTGAAGTAATAGCGCCAGCCCTGCCCTGCTCGCCCTGCTCTGCACAGGACCAATCAAGTTCACGCGACCACCACGTAAAAAAAAAAAATAAAAAAAAATTTTTTGAAGTAATAGCGCCAGCCCTGCCCTGCTCGCCCTGCTCTGCACAGGACCAATCAAGTTCACGCCACCACCACGTAAAAAAAAAAAAAAAAAAAAAATTATTCAAGTAATAGCGCCAGCCCTGCCCTGCTCTGCACAGTACCAATCAAGTTCACGCCACCACCACGTAAAAAAAAAAAAAAAAAAAAAAATTTTTGAAGTAATAGCGCCAGCCATGCCCTGCTCGCCCTGCTCTGCACAGGACCAATCAAGTTCACGCCACCAGCACGTAAAAAAACAAAAAAAAAAAAAAAAAATTTTGAAGTAATAGCGCCAGCCCTGCCCTGCTCGCCCTGCTCTGCACAGGACCAATCAAGTTCACGCCACCACCACGTAAAAAAAAAAAAAAAAAAAAAATTTTGAAGTAATAGCGCCAGCCCTGCCCTGCTCGCCCTGCTCTGCACAGGACCAATCAAGTTCACGCCACCACCACGTAAAAAAAATAAATAAATAAATAATTATTCAAGTAATAGCGCCAGCCCTGCCCTGCTCTGCACAGTACCAATCAAGTTCACGCCACCACCACGTAAAAAAAAAAAAAAAAAAAAAAATTTTTGAAGTAATAGCGCCAGCCCTGCCCTGCTCGCCCTGCTCTGCACAGGACCAATCAAGTTCACGCCACCACCACGTAAAAAAAAAAAAAAAAAAAAAATTTTTGAAGTAATAGCGCCAGCCCTGCCCTGCTCGCCCTGCTCTGCACAGGACCAATCAAGTTCACGCCACCACCACGTAAAAAAATTTTTTTTGAAGTAATAGCGTCAGCCCTGCCCTGCTCGCCCTGCTCTGCACAGGACAAATCAAGTTCACGCCACCACCACGTAAAAAAAAAAAAAAAAAAAATTATTCAAGTAATAGCGCCAGCCCTGCCCTGCTCTGCACAGTACCATTCAAGTTCATGCCACCACCACGTAAAAAAAAAAAAAAAAAATTTTGAAGTAATAGCGCCAGCCCTGCCCTGCTCGCCCTGCTCTGCACAGGACCAATCAAGTTCACGCCACCACCACGTAAAAAAAAAAAAAAAAAAAAAATTTTTGAATAGCGCCAGCCCTGCCCTGCTCGCCCTGCTCTGCACAGGACCAATCAAGTTCACGCCACCACCACGTAAAAAAAAAAAAAAAATAAATAAATTTTTGAAGTAATAGCGCCAGCCCTGCCCTGCTCGCCCTGCTCTGCACAGGACCAATCAAGTTCACGCCACCACCACGTAAAAAAAAATAAATAAATAAAATTATTCAAGTAATAGCGCCAGCCCTGCCCTGCTTGCCCTGCTCTGCACAGGACCAATCAAGTTCATGCCACCACCACGTAAAAAAAAAAAAAAAAAAAAAAATTTTTGAAGTAATAGCGCCAGCCCTGCCCTGCTCGCCCTGCTCTGCACAGGACCAATCAAGTTCACGCCACCACCACGTAAAAAAAAAAAAAAAAAAAAAATTTTTGAATAGCGCCAGCCCTGCCCTGCTCGCCCTGCTCTGCACAGGACCAATCAAGTTCACGCCACCACCACGTAAAAAAAAAAAATAAATAAATAAAT
This sequence comes from Acipenser ruthenus, assembly GCF_902713425.1. Classification (NCBI taxonomy): domain Eukaryota; kingdom Metazoa; phylum Chordata; class Actinopteri; order Acipenseriformes; family Acipenseridae; genus Acipenser; species Acipenser ruthenus. The sequence continues at coordinate 56,041 of NW_026708226.1, forward strand.
TTTTGAAGTAATAGCGCCAGCCCTGCCCTGCTCGCCCTGCTCTGCACAGGACCAATCAAGTTCACGCCACCACCACGTAAAAAAAAAAAAATAAATAAAATTATTCAAGTAATAGCGCCAGCCCTGCCCTGCTTGCCCTGCTCTGCACAGGACCAATCAAGTTCATGCCACCACCACGTAAAAAAAAAAAAAAAAAAAAAATTTTTTGAAGTAATAGCGCCAGCCCTGCCCTGCTCGCCCTGCTCTGCACAGGACCAATCAAGTTCACGCCACCACCACGTAAAAAAAAAAAAAAAAAAAAAATTTTTGAAGTAATAGCGCCAGCCCTGCCCTGCTCGCCCTGCTCTGCACAGGACCAATCAAGTTCACGCCACCACCACGTAAAAAAAAAAAAAAAAAAAAAAACATTTGAAGTAATAGCGCCAGCCCTGCCCTGCTCGCCCTGCTCTGCACAGGACCAATCAAGTTCACGCCACCACCACGTAAAAAAAAAAAAAAAAAATTATTGAAGTAATAGCGCCAGCCCTGCCCTGCTCGCCCTGCTCTGCACAGGACCAATCAAGTTCACGCCACCACCACGTAAAAAAAAAAAAAAAAAAAAAATTATTCAAGTAATAGCGCCAGCCCTGCCCTGCTCTGCACAGTACCAATCAAGTTCACGCCACCACCACGTAAAAAAAAAAAAAAAAAAAAAAAAATTTTGAATAGCGCCAGCCCTGCCCTGCTCGCCCTGCTCTGCACAGGACCAATCAAGTTCACGCCACCACCACGTAAAAAAAAAAAAAAAAAAAAAATTATTCAAGTAATAGCGCCAGCCCTGCCCTGCTCTGCACAGTACCAATCAAGTTCACGCCACCACCACGTAAAAAAAAAAAAAAAAAAAAAATTATTCAAGTAATAGCGCCAGCCCTGCCCTGCTCTGCACAGTACCAATCAAGTTCACGCCACCACCACGTAAAAAAAAAAATAAAAAAAAAAATTTTGAAGTAATAGCGCCAGCCCTGCCCTGCTCGCCCTGCTCTGCACAGGACCAATCAAGTTCACGCCACCACCACGTAAAAAAAAAAAAAATAAATAAATTTTTTGAAGTAATAGCGCCAGCCCTGCCCTGCTCGCCCTGCTCTGCACAGGACCAATCAAGTTCACGCCACCACCACGTAAAAAAAAAAAAAAAAAAAAAATTATTCAAGTAATAGAGCCAGCCCTGCCCTGCTCTGCACAGTACCAATCAAGTTCACGCCACCACCACGTAAAAAAAAAAAAAAAAAAAAAATTTTTGAAGTAATAGCGCCAGCCCTGCCCTGCTCGCCCTGCTCTGCACAGGACCAATCAAGTTCACGCCACCACCACGTAAAAAAAAAAAAAAAAAAAAAAAATATTCAAGTAATAGCGCCAGCCCTGCCCTGCTCGCCCTGCTCTGCACAGGACCAATCAAGTTCACGCCACCACCACGTAAAAAAAAAAAAAAAAAAAAAAATTATTCAAGTAATAGCGCCAGCCCTGCCCTGCTCTGCACAGTACCAATCAAGTTCACGCCACCACCACGTAAAAAAAAAAAAAAAAAAAAAATTTTTGAAGTAATAGCGCCAGCCCTGCCCTGCTCGCCCTGCTCTGCACAGGACCAATCAAGTTCACGCCACCACCACGTAAAAAAAAAAAATTTTTGAAGTAATAGCGCCAGCCCTGCCCTGCTCGCCCTGCTCTGCACAGGACCAATCAAGTTCACGCCACCACCACGTAAAAAAAAAAAAAAAAAAAAAATTTTTGAAGTAATAGCGCCAGCCCTGCCCTGCTCGCCCTGCTCTGCACAGGACCAATCAAGTTCACGCCACCACCACGTAAAAAAAAAAAAAAAAAAAAAAATTATTCAAGTAATAGCGCCAGCCCTGCCCTGCTCTGCACAGTAACAATCAAGTTCACGCCACCACCACGTAAAAAAAAAAAAAAATAAAAATTTTTTTGAAGTAATAGCGCCAGCCCTGCCCTGCTCGCCCTGCTCTGCACAGGACCAATCAAGTTCACGCCACCACCACGTAAAAAAAAAAAAAAAAAAAAAAAATTTTGAAGTAATAGCGCCAGCCCTGCCCTGCTCGCCCTGCTCTGCACAGGACCAATCAAGTTCACGCCACCACCACGTAAAAAAAAAAAAAAAAAATTATTGAAGTAATAGCGCCAGCCCTGCCCTGCTCGCCCTGCTCTGCACAGGACCAATCAAGTTCACGCCACCACCACGTAAAAAAAAAAAAAAATAAATAAATATTCAAGTAATAGCGCCAGCCCTGCCCTGCTCTGCACAGTACCAATCAAGTTCACGCCACCACCATGTAAAAAAAAAAAAAAAAAAAAAAATTTTTGAAGTAATAGCGCCAGCCCTGCCCTGCTCGCCCTGCTCTGCACAGGACCAATCAAGTTCACGCCACCACCACGTAAAAAAAAAAAAAATTTGAAGTAATAGCGCCAGCCCTGCCCTGCTCGCCCTGCTCTGCACAGGACCAATCAAGTTCACGCCACCACCACGTAAAAAAAAAAAAAAAAAAAAAATTTTGGAAGTAATAGCGCCAGCCCTGCCCTGCTCGCCCTGCTCTGCACAGGACCAATCAAGTTCACGCCACCACCACGTAAAAAAAAAAAAAAAAAAAAAAATTATTCAAGTAATAGCGCCAGCCCTGCCCTGCTCTGCACAGTACCAATCAAGTTCACGCCACCACCACGTAAAAAAATAAATAAATAAATAATTTTTTGAAGTAATAGCGCCAGCCCTGCCCTGCTCGCCCTGCTCTGCACAGGACCAATCAAGTTCACGCCACCACCACGTAAAAAAAAAAAAAAAAAAAAAAAATTTTGAAGTAATAGCGCCAGCCCTGCCCTGCTCGCCCTGCTCTGCACAGGACCAATCAAGTTCACGCCACCACCACGTAAAAAAAAAAAAAAAAAAATTATTGAAGTAATAGCGCCAGCCCTGCCCTGCTCGCCCTGCTCTGCACAGGACCAATCAAGTTCACGCCACCACCACGTAAAAAAAAAAAAAAAAAAAAAAAATTATTCAAGTAATAGCGCCAGCCCTGCCCTGCTCTGCACAGTAACAATCAAGTTCACGCCACCACCACGTAAAAAAAAAAAAAAATAAAAATTTTTTTGAAGTAATAGCGCCAGCCCTGCCCTGCTCGCCCTGCTCTGCACAGGACCAATCAAGTTCACGCCACCACCACGTAAAAAAAAAAAAAAAAAAAAAAAATTTTGAAGTAATAGCGCCAGCCCTGCCCTGCTCGCCCTGCTCTGCACAGGACCAATCAAGTTCACGCCACCACCACGTAAAAAAAAAAAAAAAAAAATTATTGAAGTAATAGCGCCAGCCCTGCCCTGCTCGCCCTGCTCTGCACAGGACCAATCAAGTTCACGCCACCACCACGTAAAAAAATAAATAAATAAATAAATATTCAAGTAATAGCGCCAGCCCTGCCCTGCTCTGCACAGTACCAATCAAGTTCACGCCACCACCATGTAAAAAAAAAAAAAAAAAAAAAAATTTTTGAAGTAATAGCGCCAGCCCTGCCCTGCTCGCCCTGCTCTGCACAGGACCAATCAAGTTCACGCCACCACCACGTAAAAAAAAAAAAATTTGAAGTAATAGCGCCAGCCCTGCCCTGCTCGCCCTGCTCTGCACAGGACCAATCAAGTTCACGCCACCACCACGTAAAAAAAAAAAAAAAAAAAAAATTTTGGAAGTAATAGCGCCAGCCCTGCCCTGCTCGCCCTGCTCTGCACAGGACCAATCAAGTTCACGCCACCACCACGTAAAAAAAAAAAAAAAAAAAAAAATTATTCAAGTAATAGCGCCAGCCCTGCCCTGCTCTGCACAGTACCAATCAAGTTCACGCCACCACCACGTAAAAAAAAAAATAAATAAATAATTTTTTGAAGTAATAGCGCCAGCCCTGCCCTGCTCGCCCTGCTCTGCACAGGACCAATCAAGTTCACGCCACCACCACGTAAAAAAAAAAAAAAAAAAAAAAAATTTTGAAGTAATAGCGCCAGCCCTGCCCTGCTCGCCCTGCTCTGCACAGGACCAATCAAGTTCACGCCACCACCACGTAAAAAAAAAAAAAAAAAAATTATTGAAGTAATAGCGCCAGCCCTGCCCTGCTCGCCCTGCTCTGCACAGGACCAATCAAGTTCACGCCACCACCACGTAAAAAAAAAAAAAAAAAAAAAAATTATTCAAGTAATAGCGCCAGCCCTGTGCTCTGCACAGTACCAATCAAGTTCACGCCACCACCACGTAAAAAAAAAAAAAAAAAAATAATTTTTTGAAGTAATAGCGCCAGCCCTGCCCTGCTCGCCCTGCTCTGCACAGGACCAATCAAGTTCACGCCACCACCACGTAAAAAAAAAAAAAAAAAAAAAAAATTTTGAAGTAATAGCGCCAGCCCTGCCCTGCTCGCCCTGCTCTGCACAGGACCAATCAAGTTCACGCCACCACCACGTAAAAAAAAAAAAAAAAAAATTATTGAAGTAATAGCGCCAGCCCTGCCCTGCTCGCCCTGCTCTGCACAGGACCAATCAAGTTCACGCCACCACCACGTAAAAAAAAATAAAAATAAATAAATATTCAAGTAATAGCGCCAGCCCTGCCCTGCTCTGCACAGTACCAATCAAGTTCACGCCACCACCATGTAAAAAAAAAAAAAAAAAAAAAAATTTTTGAAGTAATAGCGCCAGCCCTGCCCTGCTCGCCCTGCTCTGCACAGGACCAATCAAGTTCACGCCACCACCACGTAAAAAAAAAAAAATTTGAAGTAATAGCGCCAGCCCTGCCCTGCTCGCCCTGCTCTGCACAGGACCAATCAAGTTCACGCCACCACCACGTAAAAAAAAAAAAAAAAAAAATTATTCAAGTAATAGCGCCAGCCCTGCCCTGCTCTGCACAGTACCAATCAAGTTCACGCCACCACCACGTAAAAAAAAAAAAAAAAATAATAATTTTTGAAGTAATAGCGCCAGCCCTGCCCTGCTCGCCCTGCTCTGCACAGGACCAATCAAGTTCACGCCACCACCACGTAAAAAAAAAAAAAAAAATTTTGAAGTAATAGCGCCAGCCCTGCCCTGCTCGCCCTGCTCTGCACAGGACCAATCAAGTTCACGCCACCACCACGTAAAAAAAAAAAAAAAAAAAAAAAATTTTGAAGTAATAGCGCCAGCCCTGCCCTGCTCGCCCTGCTCTGCACAGGACCAATCAAGTTCACGCCACCACCACGTAAAAAAAAAAAAAAAAAAAAATTTTTGAAGTAATAGCGCCAGCCCTGCCCTGCTCGCCCTGCTCTGCACAGGACCAATCAAGTTCACGCCACCACCACGTAAAAAAAAAAAAAAAAAAAAAATATTCAAGTAATAGCGCCAGCCCTGCCCTGCTCTGCACAGTACCAATCAAGTTCACGCCACCACCACGTAAAAAAAAAAAAAAAAAAAAAAATTTTTGAAGTAATAGCGCCAGCCCTGCCCTGCTCGCCCTGCTCTGCACAGGACCAATCAAGTTCACGCCACCACCACGTAAAAAAAAAAAAAAATTTTGAAGTAATAGCGCCAGCCCTGCCCTGCTCGATCTGCTCTGCACAGGACCAATCAAGTTCACGCCACCACCACGTGAAAAAAAAAAAAAAAAAAAAAAAAATTTTGAAGTAATAGCGCCAGCCCTGCCCTGCTCGCCCTGCTCTGCACAGGACCAATCAAGTTCACGCCACCACCACGTAAAAAAAAAAAAAAAAAAAAAATTTTTGAAGTAATAACGCCAGCCCTGCCCTGCTCGCCCTGCTCTGCACAGGACCAATCAAGTTCACGCCACCACCACGTAAAAAAAAAAAAAAAAAAAAAAATTATTCAAGTAATAGCGCCAGCCCTGCCCTGCTCTGCACAGTACCAATCAAGTTCACGCCACCACCACGTAAAAAAAAAAAAAAAAAAAAAAATTTTGAAGTAATAGCGCCAGCCCTGCCCTGCTCGCCCTGCTCTGCACAGGACCAATCAAGTTCACGCCACCACCACGTAAAAAAAAAAAAAAAAAAAAATTTTTTGAAGTAATAGCGCCAGCCCTGCCCTGCTCGCCCTGCTCTGCACAGTACCAATCAAGTTCACGCCACCACCACGTAAAAAAAAAAAAAAAAAAAAAATTTTTGAAGTAATAGCGCCAGCCCTGCCCTGCTCGCCCTGCTCTGCACAGGACCAATCAAGTTCACGCCACCACCACGTAAAAAAAAAAAAAAAAAAAAAAATTTTTGAAGTAATAGCGCCAGCCCTGCCCTGCTCGCCCTGCTCTGCACAGGACCATCAAGTTCACGCCACCACCACGTAAAAAAAAAAAAAAAAAAAAAAATTTTTGAAGTAATAGCGCCAGCCCTGCCCTGCTCGCCCTGCTCTGCACAGGACCAATCAAGTTCACGCCACCACCACGTAAAAAAAAAAAAAAAAAAAAAAATATTCAAGTAATAGCGCCAGCCCTGCCCTACTCTGCACAGTACCAATCAAGTTCACGCCACCACCATGTAAAAAAAAAAAAAAAAAAAAAATTTTTGAAGTAATAGCGCCAGCCCTGCCCTGCTCGCCCTGCTCTGCACAGGACCAATCAAGTTCACGCCACCACCACGTAAAAAAAAAATTTTTTTGAAGTAATAGCGCCAGCCCTGCCCTGCTCGCCCTGCTCTGCACAGGACCAATCAAGTTCACGCAACCACCACGTAAAAAAAAAAAAAAAAAAAAAATTTTTGAAGAATAGCGCCAGCCCTGCCCTGCTCGCCCTGCTCTGCACAGGACCAATCAAGTTCACGCCACCACCACGTAAAAAAAAAAAAAAATAAAAAATTATTCAAGTAATAGCGCCAGCCCTGCCCTGCTCTGCACAGTACCAATCAAGTTCACGCCACCACCACGTAAAAAAAAAAAAAAAAAAAAATTTTTGAAGTAATAGCGCCAGCCCTGCCCTGCTCGCCCTGCTCTGCACAGGACCAATCAAGTTCACGCCACCACCACGTAAAAAAAAAATTTTTTTGAAGTAATAGCGCCAGCCCTGCCCTGCTCGCCCTGCTCTGCACAGGACCAATCAAGTTCACGCCACCACCACGTAAAAAAAAAAAAAAAAAAAAAATTTTGAAGTAATAGCGCCAGCCCTGCCCTGCTCGCCCTGCTCTGCACAGGACCAATCAAGTTCACGCCACCACCACGTAAAAAAAAAAAAAAAAAAAAAAATTATTCAAGTAATAGCGCCAGCCCTGCCCTGCTCTGCACAGTACCAATCAAGTTCACGCCACCACCATGTAAAAAAAAAAAAAAAAAAAAAATTTTTTGAAGTAATAGCGCCAGCCCTGCCCTGCTCGCCCTGCTCTGCACAGGACCAATCAAGTTCACGCCACCACCACGTAAAAAAAAAAAAAAATTTTGAAGTAATAGCGCCAGCCCTGCCCTGCTCGATCTGCTCTGCACAGGACCAATCAAGTTCACGCCACCACCACGTGAAAAAAAAAAAAAAAAAAAAAAATTTTGAAGTAATAGCGCCAGCCCTGCCCTGCTCGCCCTGCTCTGCACAGGACCAATCAAGTTCACGCCACCACCACGTAAAAAAAAAAAAAAAAAAAAAAAATTTTGAAGTAATAGCGCCAGCCCTGCCCTGCTCGCCCTGCTCTGCACAGGACCAATCAAGTTCACGCCACCACCACGTAAAAAAAAAAAAAAATAAAAAATTATTCAAGTAATAGCGCCAGCCCTGCCCTGCTCTGCACAGTACCAATCAAGTTCACGCCACCACCACGTAAAAAAAAAAAAAAAAAAAAAAATTTGAAGTAATAGCGCCAGCCCTGCCCTGCTCGCCCTGCTCTGACAGGACCAATCAAGTTCACGCCACCACCACGAAAAAAAAAAAAAAAAAATAATAATTTTTGAAGTAATAGCGCCAGCCCTGCCCTGCTCGCCCTGCTCTGCACAGGACCAATCAAGTTCACGCCACCACCACGTAAAAAAAAATAAAAATAAAAAATTATTCAAGTAATAGCGCCAGCCCTGCCCTGCTCTGCACAGTACCAATCAAGTTCACGCCACCACCACGTAAAAAAAAAAAAAAAAAAAAAATTTTGAAGTAATAGCGCCAGCCCTGCCCTGCTCGCCCTGCTCTGCACAGGACCAATCAATTTCACGCCACCACCACGTAAAAAAAAAAAAAAATTTTGAAGTAATAGCGCCAGCCCTGCCCTGCTCGATCTGCTCTGCACAGGACCAATCAAGTTCACGCCACCACCACGTGAAAAAAAAAAAAAAAAAAAAAAAAATTTGAAGTAATAGCGCCAGCCCTGCCCTGCTCGCCCTGCTCTGCACAGGACCAATCAAGTTCACGCCACCACCACGTAAAAAAAAAAAAAAAAAAAAAAATTTTTGAAGTAATAGCGCCAGCCCTGCCCTGCTCGCCCTGCTCTGCACAGGACCAATCAAGTTCACGCCACCACCACGTAAAAAAAAAAAAAAAAAAAAAATTTTTGAAGTAATAGCGCCAGCCCTGCCCTGCTCGCCCTGCTCTGCACAGGACCAATCAAGTTCACGCCACCACCACGTAAAAAAAAAAAATTTTTTGAAGTAATAGCGCCAGCCCTGCCCTGCTCGCCCTGCTCTGCACAGGACCAATCAAGTTCACGCCACCACCACGTAAAAAAAAAAAAAAAAAAAATTATTCAAGTAATAGCGCCAGCCCTGCCCTGCTCTGCACAGTACCAATCAAGTTCACGCCACCACCACGTAAAAAAAAAAAAAAAAAAAAAAATTTTTGAAGTAATAGCGCCAGCCCTGCCCTGCTCGCCCTGCTCTGCACAGGACCAATCAAGTTCACGCCACCACCACGTAAAAAAAAAAAAAAAAAAAAAAATTTTTGAAGTAATAGCGCCAGCCCTGCCCTGCTCGCCCTGCTCTGCACAGGACCAATCAAGTTCACGCCACCACCACGTAAAAAAAAAAAAAAAAAAAAAAATTTTTTGAAGTAATAGCGCCAGCCCTGCCCTGCTGGCCCTGCTCTGCACAGGACCAATCAAGTTCACGCCACCACCACGTAAAAAAAAAAAAAATAATAATAATTTTTGAAGTAATAGCGCCAGCCCTGCCCTGCTCGCCCTGCTCTGCACAGGACCAATCAAGTTCACGCCACCACCACGTAAAAAAAAAAAAAAAAAAAAAAAATTTTGAAGTAATAGCGCCAGCCCTGCCCTGCTCGCCCTGCTCTGCACAGGACCAATCAAGTTCACGCCACCACCACGTAAAAAAAAAAAAAAATAAAAAATTATTCAAGTAATAGCGCCAGCCCTGCCCTGCTCTGCACAGTACCAATCAAGTTCACGCCACCACCACGTAAAAAAAAAAAAAAAAAAAAAAATTTGAAGTAATAGCGCCAGCCCTGCCCTGCTCGCCCTGCTCTGACAGGACCAATCAAGTTCACGCCACCACCACGAAAAAAAAAAAAAAAAAATAATAATTTTTGAAGTAATAGCGCCAGCCCTGCCCTGCTCGCCCTGCTCTGCACAGGACCAATCAAGTTCACGCCACCACCACGTAAAAAAAAATAAAAATAAAAAATTATTCAAGTAATAGCGCCAGCCCTGCCCTGCTCTGCACAGTACCAATCAAGTTCACGCCACCACCACGTAAAAAAAAAAAAAAAAAAAAAATTTTGAATAGCGCCAGCCCTGCCCTGCTCGCCCTGCTCTGCACAGTACCAATCAAGTTCACGCCACCACCACGTAAAAAAAAAAAAAAAAAAAAAAATGTTTGAAGTAATAGCGCCAGCCCTGCCCTGCTCGCCCTGCTCTGCACAGGACCAATCAAGTTCACGCCACCACCACGTAAAAAAAAAAAAAAAAAAAAAATATTTGAAGTAATAGCGCCAGCCCTGCCCTGCTCGCCCTGCTCTGCACAGGACCAATCAAGTTCACGCCACCACCACGTAAAAAAAAAAAAAAAAAAAAAATTATTCAAGTAATAGCGCCAGCCCTGCCCTGCTCTGCACAGTACCAATCAAGTTCATGCCACCACCACGGAAAAAAAAAAAAATAAATAATAATTTTTGAAGTAATAGCGCCAGCCCTGCCCTGCTCGCCCTGCTCTGCACAGGACCAATCAAGTTCACGCCACCACCACGTAAAAAAAAAAAAAAAAAAAAAAATTTTTGAAGTAATAGTGCCAGCCCTGCCCTGCTCGCCCTGCTCTGCACAGGACCAATCAAGTTCACGCCACCACCACGTAAAAAAAAAAAAAAAAAAAAAAAATTATTCAAGTAATAGCGCCAGCCCTGCCCTGCTCTGCACAGTACCAATCAAGTTCACGCCACCACCACGTAAAAAAAAAAAAAAAAAAAAAATTTTTGAAGTAATAGCGCCAGCCCTGCCCTGCTCTGCACAGTACCAATCAAGTTCACGCCACCACCACGTAAAAAAAAAAAAAAAAAAAAAAATTTTTGAAGTAATAGCGCCAGCCCTGCCCTGCTCGCCCTGCTCTGCACAGGACCAATCAAGTTCACGCCACCACCACGTAAAAAAAAAAAAAAAAAAAAAATTTTTGAAGTAATAGCGCCAGCCCTGCCCTGCTCGCCCTGCTCTGCACAGGACCAATCAAGTTCACGCCACCACCACGTAAAAAAAAAAAATTTTTTGAAGTAATAGCGCCAGCCCTGCCCTGCTCGCCCTGCTCTGCACAGGACCAATCAAGTTCACGCCACCACCACGTAAAAAAAAAAAAAAAAAAATTATTCAAGTAATAGCGCCAGCCCTGCCCTGCTCTGCACAGTACCAATCAAGTTCACGCCACCACCACGTAAAAAAAAAAAAAAAAAAAAAAATTTTTGAAGTAATAGCGCCAGCCCTGCCCTGCTCGCCCTGCTCTGCACAGGACCAATCAAGTTCACGCCACCACCACGTAAAAAAAAAAAAAAAAAAAAAATTTTTGAAGTAATAGCGCCAGCCCTGCCCTGCTCGCCCTGCTCTGCACAGGACCAATCAAGTTCACGCCACCACCACGTAAAAAAAAAAAAAAAAAAAAAAATTTTTTGAAGTAATAGCGCCAGCCCTGCCCTGCTGGCCCTGCTCTGCACAGGACCAATCAAGTTCACGCCACCACCACGTAAAAAAAAAAAAAATAATAATAATTTTTGAAGTAATAGCGCCAGCCCTGCCCTGCTCGCCCTGCTCTGCACAGGACCAATCAAGTTCACGCCACCACCACGTAAAAAAAAAAAAAAAAAAAAAAAATTTTGAAGTAATAGCGCCAGCCCTGCCCTGCTCGCCCTGCTCTGCACAGGACCAATCAAGTTCACGCCACCACCACGTAAAAAAAAAAAAAAATAAAAAATTATTCAAGTAATAGCGCCAGCCCTGCCCTGCTCTGCACAGTACCAATCAAGTTCACGCCACCACCACGTAAAAAAAAAAAAAAAAAAAAAAATTTGAAGTAATAGCGCCAGCCCTGCCCTGCTCGCCCTGCTCTGACAGGACCAATCAAGTTCACGCCACCACCACGAAAAAAAAAAAAAAAAAATAATAATTTTTTAAGTAATAGCGCCAGCCCTGCCCTGCTCGCCCTGCTCTGCACAGGACCAATCAAGTTCACGCCACCACCACGTAAAAAAAAATAAAAATAAAAAATTATTCAAGTAATAGCGCCAGCCCTGCCCTGCTCTGCACAGTACCAATCAAGTTCACGCCACCACCACGTAAAAAAAAAAAAAAAAAAAAAATTTTGAAGTAATAGCGCCAGCCCTGCCCTGCTCGCCCTGCTCTGCACAGTACCAATCAAGTTCACGCCACCACCACGTAAAAAAAAAAAAAAAAAAAAAAATGTTTGAAGTAATAGCGCCAGCCCTGCCCTGCTCGCCCTGCTCTGCACAGGACCAATCAAGTTCACGCCACCACCACGTAAAAAAAAAAAAAAAAAAAAAATATTTGAAGTAATAGCGCCAGCCCTGCCCTGCTCGCCCTGCTCTGCACAGGACCAATCAAGTTCACGCCACCACCACGTAAAAAAAAAAAAAAAAAAAAAATTATTCAAGTAATAGCGCCAGCCCTGCCCTGCTCTGCACAGTACCAATCAAGTTCATGCCACCACCACGGAAAAAAAAAAAAATAAATAATAATTTTTGAAGTAATAGCGCCAGCCCTGCCCTGCTCGCCCTGCTCTGCACAGGACCAATCAAGTTCACGCCACCACCACGTAAAAAAAAAAAAAAAAAAAAAAAATTTTTGAAGTAATAGTGCCAGCCCTGCCCTGCTCGCCCTGCTCTGCACAGGACCAATCAAGTTCACGCCACCACCACGTAAAAAAAAAAAAAAAAAAAAAAAATTATTCAAGTAATAGCGCCAGCCCTGCCCTGCTCTGCACAGTACCAATCAAGTTCACGCCACCACCACGTAAAAAAAAAAAAAAAAAAAAAATTTTTGAAGTAATAGCGCCAGCCCTGCCCTGCTCTGCACAGTACCAATCAAGTTCACGCCACCACCACGTAAAAAAAAAAAAAAAAAAAAAAATTTTTAAAGTAATAGCGCCAGCCCTGCCCTGCTCGCCCTGCTCTGCACAGGACCAATCAAGTTCACGCCACCACCACGTAAAAAAAAAAAAAAAAAAAAATTTTTGAAGTAATAGCGCCAGCCCTGCCCTGCTCGCCCTGCTCTGCACAGGACCAATCAAGTTCACGCCACCACCACGTAAAAAAAAAAAAAAAAAAAAAAATATTCAAGTAATAGCGCCAGCCCTGCCCTGCTCGCCCTGCTCTGCACAGGACCAATCAAGTTCACGCCACCACCACGTAAAAAAAAAAAAAAAAAAAAATTATTCAAGTAATAGCGCCAGCCCTGCCCTGCTCTGCACAGTACCAATCAAGTTCACGCCACCACCACGTAAAAAAAAAAAAAAAAAAAAAAAATTTTTGAAGTAATAGCGCCAGCCCTGCCCTGCTCGCCCTGCTCTGCACAGGACCAATCAAGTTCACGCCACCACCACGTAAAAAAAAAAAAAAAAAAAATTATTCAAGTAATAGCGCCAGCCCTGCCCTGCTCGCCCTGCTCTGCACAGGACCAATCAAGTTCACGCCACCACCACGTAAAAAAAAAAAAAAAAAAAAAAAATTATTCAAGTAATAGCGCCAGCCCTGCCCTGCTCTGCACAGTACCAATCAAGTTCACGCCACCACCACGTAAAAAAAAAAAAAAAAAAAAAAATTTTTTGAAGTAATAGCGCCAGCCCTGCCCTGCTCGCCCTGCTCTGCACAGGACCAATCAAGTTCACGCCACCACCACGTAAAAAAAAAAAAAAATAAAATAATTTTTGAAGTAATAGCGCCAGCCCTGCCCTGCTCGCCCTGCTCTGCACAGGACCAATCAAGTTCACGCCACCACCACGTAAAAAAAAAAAAAAAAAAAAAAATTTTGAAGTAATAGCGCCAGCCCTGCCCTGCTCGCCCTGCTCTGCACAGGACCAATCAAGTTCACGCCACCACCACGTAAAAAAAAAAAAAAAAAAAAATTATTCAAGTAATAGCGCCAGCCCTGCCCTGCTCTGCACAGTACCAATCAAGTTCACGCCACCACCACGTAAAAAAAAAAAATAAAAAAAATTTTTTTGAAGTAATAGCGCCAGCCCTGCCCTGCTCTGCACAGTACCAATCAAGTTCACGCCACCACCACGTAAAAAAAAAAAAAAAAAAAAAATTTTTGAAGTAATAGCGCCAGCCCTGCCCTGCTCTGCACAGTACCAATCAAGTTCACGCCACCACCACGTAAAAAAAAAAAAAAAAAAAAAATTTTTTGAAGTAATAGCGCCAGCCCTGCCCTGCTCGCCCTGCTCTGCACAGGACCAATCAAGTTCACGCCACCACCACGTAAAAAAAAAAAAAAAAAAAAAATTTTTGAAGTAATAGCGCCAGCCCTGCCCTGCTCGCCCTGCTCTGCACAGGACCAATCAAGTTCACGCCACCACCACGTAAAAAAAAAAAAAAAAAAAAAAATATTCAAGTAATAGCGCCAGCCCTGCCCTGCTCGCCCTGCTCTGCACAGGACCAATCAAGTTCACGCCACCACCACGTAAAAAAAAAAAAAAAAAAAAATTATTCAAGTAATAGCGCCAGCCCTGCCCTGCTCTGCACAGTACCAATCAAGTTCACGCCACCACCACGAAAAAAAAAAAAAAAAAAAAAAAAATTTTTGAAGTAATAGCGCCAGCCCTGCCCTGCTCGCCCTGCTCTGCACAGGACCAATCAAGTTCACGCCACCACCACGTAAAAAAAAAAAAAATAAAAAATTTTTTGAAGTAATAGCGCCAGCCCTGCCCTGCTCTGCACAGTACCAATCAAGTTCACGCCACCACCACGTAAAAAAAAAAAAAAAAAAAAAAATGTTTGAAGTAATAGCGCCAGCCCTGCCCTGCTCGCCCTGCTCTGCACAGGACCAATCAAGTTCACGCCACCACCACGTAAAAAAAAAAAAAAAAAAAAAATATTTGAAGTAATAGCGCCAGCCCTGCCCTGCTCGCCCTGCTCTGCACAGGACCAATCAAGTTCACGCCACCACCACGTAAAAAAAAAAAAAAAAAAAAAATTATTCAAGTAATAGCGCCAGCCCTGCCCTGCTCTGCACAGTACCAATCAAGTTCACGCCACCACCACGTAAAAAAAAAAAAAAAAAAAAAAATGTTTGAAGTAATAGCGCCAGCCCTGCCCTGCTCGCCCTGCTCTGCACAGGACCAATCAAGTTCACGCCACCACCACGTAAAAAAAAAAAAAAAAAAAAAATATTTGAAGTAATAGCGCCAGCCCTGCCCTGCTCGCCCTGCTCTGCACAGGACCAATCAAGTTCACGCCACCACCACGTAAAAAAAAAAAAAAAAAAAAAATTATTCAAGTAATAGCGCCAGCCCTGCCCTGCTCTGCACAGTACCAATCAAGTTCATGCCACCACCACGGAAAAAAAAAAAAATAAATAATAATTTTTGAAGTAATAGCGCCAGCCCTGCCCTGCTCGCCCTGCTCTGCACAGGACCAATCAAGTTCACGCCACCACCACGTAAAAAAAAAAAAAAAAAAAAAATTTTTTGAAGTAATAGTGCCAGCCCTGCCCTGCTCGCCCTGCTCTGCACAGGACCAATCAAGTTCACGCCACCACCACGTAAAAAAAAAAAAAAAAAAAAAAAATTATTCAAGTAATAGCGCCAGCCCTGCCCTGCTCTGCACAGTACCAATCAAGTTCACGCCACCACCACGTAAAAAAAAAAAAAATAAAAAAATTTTTGAAGTAATAGCGCCAGCCCTGCCCTGCTCTGCACAGTACCAATCAAGTTCACGCCACCACCACGTAAAAAAAAAAAAAAAAAAAAAAATTTTTGAAGTAATAGCGCCAGCCCTGCCCTGCTCGCCCTGCTCTGCACAGGACCAATCAAGTTCACGCCACCACCACGTAAAAAAAAAAAAAAAAAAAAATTTTGGAAGTAATAGCGCCAGCCCTGCCCTGCTCGCCCTGCTCTGCACAGGACCAATCAAGTTCACGCCACCACCACGTAAAAAAAAAAAAAAAAAAAAAAATATTCAAGTAATAGCGCCAGCCCTGCCCTGCTCGCCCTGCTCTGCACAGGACCAATCAAGTTCACGCCACCACCACGTAAAAAAAAAAAAAAAAAAAAATTATTCAAGTAATAGCGCCAGCCCTGCCCTGCTCTGCACAGTACCAATCAAGTTCACGCCACCACCACGTAAAAAAAAAAAAAAAAAAAAAAATTTTTGAAGTAATAGCGCCAGCCCTGCCCTGCTCGCCCTGCTCTGCACAGGACCAATCAAGTTCACGCCACCACCACGTAAAAAAAAAAAAAAAAAAAAAAAATTTTTGAAGTAATAGCGCCAGCCCTGCCCTGCTCGCCCTGCTCTGCACAGGACCAATCAAGTTCACGCCACCACCACGTAAAAAAAAAAAAAATAAAAAATTTTTTGAAGTAATAGCGCCAGCCCTGCCCTGCTCTGCACAGTACCAATCAAGTTCACGCCACCACCACGTAAAAAAAAAAAAAAAAAAAAAATGTTTGAAGTAATAGCGCCAGCCCTGCCCTGCTCGCCCTGCTCTGCACAGGACCAATCAAGTTCACGCCACCACCACGTAAAAAAAAAAAAAAAAAAAAAAATTTTTGAAGTAATAGCGCCAGCCCTGTCCTGCTCGCCCTGCTCTGCACAGGACCAATCAAGTTCACGCCACCACCACGTAAAAAAAAAAAAAAAAAAAAAATATTTGAAGTAATAGCGCCAGCCCTGCCCTGCTCGCCCTGCTCTGCACAGGACCAATCAAGTTCACGCCACCACCACGTAAAAAAAAAAAAAAAAAAAAAATTATTCAAGTAATAGCGCCAGCCCTGCCCTGCTCTGCACAGTACCAATCAAGTTCATGCCACCACCACGGAAAAAAAAAAAAATAAATAATAATTTTTGAAGTAATAGCGCCAGCCCTGCCCTGCTCGCCCTGCTCTGCACAGGACCAATCAAGTTCACGCCACCACCACGTAAAAAAAAAAAAAAAAAAAAAAATTTTGAAGTAATAGCGCCAGCCCTGCCCTGCTCGCCCTGCTCTGCACAGGACCAATCAAGTTCACGCCACCACCACGTAAAAAAAAAAAAAAAAAAAAAAATTATTCAAGTAATAGCGCCAGCCCTGCCCTGCTCTGCACAGTACCAATCAAGTTCACGCCACCAACACGTAAAAAAAAAAAAAATTTTTGAATAGCGCCAGCCCTGCCCTGCTCGCCCTGCTCTGCACAGGACCAATCAAGTTCACGCCACCACCACGTAAAAAAAAAAAAAAAAAAAAAATTATTCAAGTAATAGCGCCAGCCCTGCCCTGCTCTGCACAGTACCAATCAAGTTCACGCCACCACCACGTAAAAAAAAAAAAAAAAAAAAAAATTTTGAAGTAATAGCGCCAGCCCTGCCCTGCTCGCCCTGCTCTGCACAGGACCAATCAAGTTCACGCCACCACCACGTAAAAAAAAAAAAAAAAAAAATTATTCAAGTAATAGCGCCAGCCCTGCCCTGCTCTGCACAGTACCAATCAAGTTCACGCCACCACCACGTAAAAAAAAAAAAAAAAAAAAAATTTTGAAGTAATAGCGCCAGCCCTGCCCTGCTCGCCCTGCTCTGCACAGGACCAATCAAGTTCACGCCACCACCACGTAAAAAAAAAAAAAAAAAAATAATTATTCAAGTAATAGTGCCAGCCCTGCCCTGCTCTGCACAGTACCAATCAAGTTCACGCCACCACCACGTAAAAAAAAAAAAAAAAAAAAAAATTTTGAAGTAATAGCGCCAGCCCTGCCCTGCTCGCCCTGCTCTGCACAGGACCAATCAAGTTCACGCCACCACCACGTAAAAAAAAAAAAAAAAAAAAAAATTATTCAAGTAATAGCGCCAGCCCTGCCCTGCTCTGCACAGTACCAATCAAGTTCACGCCACCACCACGTAAAAAAAAAAAAAAAAAAAAAAATTTTTTGAAGTAATAGCGCCAGCCCTGCCCTGCTCGCCCTGCTCTGCACAGGACCAATCAAGTTCACGCCACCACCACGTAAAAAAAAAAAAAAATAAAATAATTTTTGAAGTAATAGCGCCAGCCCTGTCCTGCTCGCCCTGCTCTGCACAGGACCAATCAAGTTCACGCCACCACCACGTAAAAAAAAAAAAAAAAAAAAAAATTTTGAAGTAATAGCGCCAGCCCTGCCCTGCTCGCCCTGCTCTGCACAGGACCAATCAAGTTCACGCCACCACCACGTAAAAAAAAAAAAAAAAAAAAATTATTCAAGTAATAGCGCCAGCCCTGCCCTGCTCTGCACAGTACCAATCAAGTTCACGCCACCACCACGTAAAAAAAAAAAATAAAAAAAAAATTTTTGAAGTAATAGCGCCAGCCCTGCCCTGCTCTGCACAGTACCAATCAAGTTCACGCCACCACCACGTAAAAAAAAAAAAAAAAAAAAATTTTTGAAGTAATAGCGCCAGCCCTGCCCTGCTCTGCACAGTACCAATCAAGTTCACGCCACCACCACGTAAAAAAAAAAAAAAAAAAAAAAATTTTTGAAGTAATAGCGCCAGCCCTGCCCTGCTCGCCCTGCTCTGCACAGGACCAATCAAGTTCACGCCACCACCACGTAAAAAAAAAAAAAAAAAAAAAATATTTGAAGTAATAGCGCCAGCCCTGCCCTGATCGCCCTGCTCTGCACAGGACCAATCAAGTTCACGCCACCACCACGTAAAAAAAAAAAAAAAAAAAAAAAATTATTCAAGTAATAGCGCCAGCCCTGCCCTGCTCTGCACAGTACCAATCAAGTTCACGCCACCACCACGTAAAAAAAAAAAAAAAAAAAAATTTTTGAAGTAATAGCGCCAGCCCTGCCCTGCTCTGCACAGTACCAATCAAGTTCACGCCACCACCACGTAAAAAAAAAAAAAAAAAAAAAAATTTTTGAAGTAATAGCGCCAGCCCTGCCCTGCTCGCCCTGCTCTGCACAGGACCAATCAAGTTCACGCCACCACCACGTAAAAAAAAAAAAAAAAAAAAAATATTTGAAGTAATAGCGCCAGCCCTGCCCTGCTCGCCCTGCTCTGCACAGGACCAATCAAGTTCACGCCACCACCACGTAAAAAAAAAAAAAAAAAAAAAAAATTATTCAAGTAATAGCGCCAGCCCTGCCCTGCTCTGCACAGTACCAATCAAGTTCACGCCACCACCACGTAAAAAAAAAAAAAAAAAAAAATTTTTGAAGTAATAGCGCCAGCCCTGCCCTGCTCTGCACAGTACCAATCAAGTTCACGCCACCACCACGTAAAAAAAAAAAAAAAAAAAAAAATTTTTGAAGTAATAGCGCCAGCCCTGCCCTGCTCGCCCTGCTCTGCACAGGACCAATCAAGTTCACGCCACCACCACGTAAAAAAAAAAAAAAAAAAACAATTTTTGAAGTAATAGCGCCAGCCCTGCCCTGCTCGCCCTGCTCTGCACAGGACCAATCAAGTTCACGCCACCACCACGTAAAAAAAAAAAAAAAAAAAAAAATATTCAAGTAATAGCGCCAGCCCTGCCCTGCTCGCCCTGCTCTGCACAGTACCAATCAAGTTCACGCCACCACCACGTAAAAAAAAAAAAAAAAAAAAATTATTCAAGTAATAGCGCCAGCCCTGCCCTGCTCGCCCTGCTCTGCACAGGACCAATCAAGTTCACGCCACCACCACGTAAAAAAAAAAAAAAAAAAAAAATATTTGAAGTAATAGCGCCAGCCCTGCCCTGCTCGCCCTGCTCTGCACAGGACCAATCAAGTTCACGCCACCACCACGTAAAAAAAAAAAAAAAAAAAAAATTATTCAAGTAATAGCGCCAGCCCTGCCCTGCTCTGCACAGTACCAATCAAGTTCATGCCACCACCACGGAAAAAAAAAAAAATAAATAATAATTTTTGAAGTAATAGCGCCAGCCCTGCCCTGCTCGCCCTGCTCTGCACAGGACCAATCAAGTTCACGCCACCACCACGTAAAAAAAAAAAAAAAAAAAAAAAATTTTTGAAGTAATAGTGCCAGCCCTGCCCTGCTCGCCCTGCTCTGCACAGGACCAATCAAGTTCACGCCACCACCACGTAAAAAAAAAAAAAAAAAAAAAAAATTATTCAAGTAATAGCGCCAGCCCTGCCCTGCTCTGCACAGTACCAATCAAGTTCACGCCACCACCACGTAAAAAAAAAAAAAAAAAAAAAAATTTTTGAAGTAATAGCGCCAGCCCTGCCCTGCTCTGCACAGTACCAATCAAGTTCACGCCACCACCACGTAAAAAAAAAAAAAAAAAAAAAAATTTTTGAAGTAATAGCGCCAGCCCTGCCCTGCTCGCCCTGCTCTGCACAGGACCAATCAAGTTCACGCCACCACCACGTAAAAAAAAAAAAAAAAAAAAAAATATTCAAGTAATAGCGCCAGCCCTGCCCTGCTCGCCCTGCTCTGCACAGGACCAATCAAGTTCACGCCACCACCACGTAAAAAAAAAAAAAAAAAAAAATTATTCAAGTAATAGCGCCAGCCCTGCCCTGCTCTGCACAGTACCAATCAAGTTCACGCCACCACCACGTAAAAAAAAAAAAAAAAAAAAAAAATTTTTGAAGTAATAGCGCCAGCCCTGCCCTGCTCGCCCTGCTCGCCCTGCTCTGCACAGGACCAATCAAGTTCACGCCACCACCACGTAAAAAAAAAAAAAATAAAAAATTTTTTGAAGTAATAGCGCCAGCCCTGCCCTGCTCTGCACAGTACCAATCAAGTTCACGCCACCACCACGTAAAAAAAAAAAAAAAAAAAAAATGTTTGAAGTAATAGCGCCAGCCCTGCCCTGCTCGCCCTGCTCGCCCTGCTCTGCACAGGACCAATCAAGTTCACGCCACCACCACGTAAAAAAAAAAAAAAAAAAAAAAATTTTTGAAGTAATAGCGCCAGCCCTGTCCTGCTCGCCCTGCTCTGCACAGGACCAATCAAGTTCACGCCACCACCACGTAAAAAAAAAAAAAAAAAAAAAATATTTGAAGTAATAGCGCCAGCCCTGCCCTGCTCGCCCTGCTCTGCACAGGACCAATCAAGTTCACGCCACCACCACGTAAAAAAAAAAAAAAAAAAAAAATTATTCAAGTAATAGCGCCAGCCCTGCCCTGCTCTGCACAGTACCAATCAAGTTCATGCCACCACCACGGAAAAAAAAAAAAATAAATAATTTTTGAAGTAATAGCGCCAGCCCTGCCCTGCTCGCCCTGCTCTGCACAGGACCAATCAAGTTCACGCCACCACCACGTAAAAAAAAAAAAAAAAAAAAAAATTTTGAAGTAATAGCGCCAGCCCTGCCCTGCTCGCCCTGCTCTGCACAGGACCAATCAAGTTCACGCCACCACCACGTAAAAAAAAAAAAAAAAAAAAAAATTATTCAAGTAATAGCGCCAGCCCTGCCCTGCTCTGCACAGTACCAATCAAGTTCACGCCACCACCACGTAAAAAAAAAAAAAAAAAAAAAAATTTTTTGAAGTAATAGCGCCAGCCCTGCCCTGCTCGCCCTGCTCTGCACAGGACCAATCAAGTTCACGCCACCACCACGTAAAAAAAAAAAAAAAAATAATAATTTTTGAAGTAATAGCGCCAGCCCTGCCCTGCTCGCCCTGCTCTGCACAGGACCAATCAAGTTCACGCCACCACAACGTAAAAAAAAAAAAAAAAAAAAAAATTATTCAAGTAATAGCGCCAGCCCTGCCCTGCTCTGCACAGTACCAATCAAGTTCACGCCACCACCACGTAAAAAAAAAAAAAAAAAAAAAATTTTTGAAGTAATAGCGCCAGCCCTGCCCTGCTCGCCCTGCTCTGCACAGGACCAATCAAGTTCACGCCACCACCACGTAAAAAAAAAAAAAAAAAAAAAAATATTCAAGTAATAGCGCCAGCCCTGCCCTGCTCGCCCTGCTCTGCACAGGACCAATCAAGTTCACGCCACCACCACGTAAAAAAAAAAATAAATAAATAAATTTTTGAAGTAATAGCGCCAGCCCTGCCCTGCTCGCCCTGCTCTGCACAGGACCAATCAAGTTCACGCCACCACCACGTAAAAAAAAAAAAAAAAAAAAAATTTTTGAAGTAATAGCGCCAGCCCTGCCCTGCTCGCCCTGCTCTGCACAGGACCAATCAAGTTCACGCCACCACCACGTAAAAAAAAAAAATAAAAAAAAAATTTTGAAGTAATAGCGCCAGCCCTGCCCTGCTCGCCCTGCTCTGCACAGGACCAATCAAGTTCACGCCACCACCACGTAAAAAAAAAAAAAAAAAAAAAATTTTTTGAAGTAATAGCGCCAGCCCTGCCCTGCTCGCCCTGCTCTGCACAGGACCAATCAAGTTCACGCCACCACCACGTAAAAAAAAAAAAAAAAAAAAAAATTATTCAAGTAATAGCGCCAGCCCTGCCCTGCTCTGCACAGTACCAATCAAGTTCACGCCACCACCACGTAAAAAAAAAAAAAAAAAAAAAAATTTTTGAATAGCGCCAGCCCTGCCCTGCTCGCCCTGCTCTGCACAGGACCAATCAAGTTCACGCCACCACCACGTAAAAAAAAAAAAAAAAAAAAAATTTTTGAAGTAATAGCACCAGCCCTGCCCTGCTCGCCCTGCTCTGCACAGGACCAATCAAGTTCACGCCACCACCACGTAAAAAAAAAAAAAAAAAATAAAATTTTTGAAGTAATAGCGCCAGCCCTGCCCTGCTCGCCCTGCTCTGCACAGGACCAATCAAGTTCACGCCACCACCACGTAAAAAAAAAAAAAAAAAAAAAATTATTCAAGTAATAGCGCCAGCCCTGCCCTGCTCTGCACAGTACCAATCAAGTTCACGCCACCACCACGTAAAAAAAAAAAAAAAAAAAAAAATTTTTGAATAGCGCCAGCCCTGCCCTGCTCGCCCTGCTCTGCACAGGACCAATCAAGTTCACGCCACCACCACGTAAAAAAAAAAAAAAAAAAAAAATTTTTGAAGTAATAGCACCAGCCCTGCCCTGCTCGCCCTGCTCTGCACAGGACCAATCAAGTTCACGCCACCACCACGTAAAAAAAAAAAAAATAAATAAAATTTTTGAAGTAATAGCGCCAGCCCTGCCCTGCTCGCCCTGCTCTGCACAGGACCAATCAAGTTCACGCCACCACCACGTAAAAAAAAAAAAAAAAAAAAAATTATTCAAGTAATAGCGCCAGCCCTGCCCTGCTCTGCACAGTACCAATCAAGTTCACGCCACCACCACGTAAAAAAAAAAAAAAAAAAAAAAATTTTTGAATAGCGCCAGCCCTGCCCTGCTCGCCCTGCTCTGCACAGGACCAATCAAGTTCACGCCACCACCACGTAAAAAAAAAAAAAAAAAAAAAATTTTTGAAGTAATAGCACCAGCCCTGCCCTGCTCGCCCTGCTCTGCACAGGACCAATCAAGTTCACGCCACCACCACGTAAAAAAAAAAAAAAAAAAAAAAAAAATTCAAGTAATAGCGCCAGCCCTGCCCTGCTCGCCCTGCTCTGCACAGGACCAATCAAGTTCACGCCACCACCACGTAAAAAAAAAAATAAATAAATAAATTTTTGAAGTAATAGCGCCAGCCCTGCCCTGCTCGCCCTGCTCTGCACAGGACCAATCAAGTTCACGCCACCACCACGTAAAAAAAAAAAAAAAAAAAAAATTTTTGAAGTAATAGCGCCAGCCCTGCCCTGCTCGCCCTGCTCTGCACAGGACCAATCAAGTTCACGCCACCACCACGTAAAAAAAAAAAATAAAAAAAAAATTTTGAAGTAATAGCGCCAGCCCTGCCCTGCTCGCCCTGCTCTGCACAGGACCAATCAAGTTCACGCCACCACCACGTAAAAAAAAAAAAAAAAAAAAAAATTATTCAAGTAATAGCGCCAGCCCTGCCCTGCTCTGCACAGTACCAATCAAGTTCACGCCACCACCACGTAAAAAAAAAAAAAAAAAAAAAAATTTTTGAATAGCGCCAGCCCTGCCCTGCTCGCCCTGCTCTGCACAGGACCAATCAAGTTCACGCCACCACCACGTAAAAAAAAAAAAAAAAAAAAAATTTTTGAAGTAATAGCACCAGCCCTGCCCTGCTCGCCCTGCTCTGCACAGGACCAATCAAGTTCACGCCACCACCACGTAAAAAAAAAATAAAAAAATAAAATTTTTGAAGTAATAGCGCCAGCCCTGCCCTGCTCGCCCTGCTCTGCACAGGACCAATCAAGTTCACGCCACCACCACGTAAAAAAAAAAAAAAAAAAAAAAATTATTCAAGTAATAGCGCCAGCCCTGCCCTGCTCTGCACAGTACCAATCAAGTTCACGCCACCACCACGTAAAAA
This sequence comes from Acipenser ruthenus, assembly GCF_902713425.1. NCBI lineage: Eukaryota > Metazoa > Chordata > Actinopteri > Acipenseriformes > Acipenseridae > Acipenser > Acipenser ruthenus. The sequence goes on from NW_026708226.1 coordinate 79,961, forward strand.
AAAAAAAAAAAAAAAAAATTTTTGAATAGCGCCAGCCCTGCCCTGCTCGCCCTGCTCTGCACAGGACCAATCAAGTTCACGCCACCACCACGTAAAAAAAAAAAAAAAAATAAAATTTTTGAAGTAATAGCACCAGCCCTGCCCTGCTCGCCCTGCTCTGCACAGGACCAATCAAGTTCACGCCACCACCACGTAAAAAAAAAATAATAATAATAATTATTCAAGTAATAGCGCCAGCCCTGCCCTGCTCTGCACAGTACCAATCAAGTTCACGCCACCACCACGTAAAAAAATAAAAATAAAAATTTTTTTTGAAGTAATAGCGCCAGCCCTGCCCTGCTCGCCCTGCTCTGCACAGGACCAATCAAGTTCACGCCACCACCACGTAAAAAAAAAAAAAAAAAATTATTCAAGTAATAGCGCCAGCCCTGCCCTGCTCTGCACAGTACCAATCAAGTTCACGCCACCACCACGTAAAAAAAAAAAAATAATAATAATTATTCAAGTAATAGCGCCAGCCCTGCCCTGCTCTGCACAGTACCAATCAAGTTCACGCCACCACCACGTAAAAAAAAAAAAAAAAAAAATTTTTTGAAGTAATAGCGCCAGCCCTGCCCTGCTCGCCCTGCTCTGCACAGGACCAATCAAGTTCACGCCACCACCACGTAAAAAAAAAAAAATAATAATAATTATTCAAGTAATAGCGCCAGCCCTGCCCTGCTCTGCACAGTACCAATCAAGTTCACGCCACCACCACGTAAAAAAAAAAAAAAAAAAAAAATTTTTGAAGTAATAGCGCCAGCCCTGCCCTGCTCGCCCTGCTCTGCACAGGACCAATCAAGTTCACGCCACCACCACGTAAAAAAAAAAAAAAAAAAAAAAATTTTTTGAAGTAATAGCGCCAGCCCTGCCCTGCTCGCCCTGCTCTGCACAGGACCAATCAAGTTCACGCCACCACCACGTAAAAAAAAAAAAAATAATAATAATTATTCAAGTAATAGCGCCAGCCCTGCCCTGCTCTGCACAGTACCAATCAAGTTCACGCCACCACCACGTAAAAAAAAAAAAAAAAAAAAAATTTTTTGAAGTAATAGCGCCAGCCCTGCCCTGCTCGCCCTGCTCTGCACAGGACCAATCAAGTTCACGCCACCACCACGTAAAAAAAAAAAAAATAAAAAAATTTTTGAAGTAATAGCGCCAGCCCTGCCCTGCTCTGCACAGGACCAATCAAGTTCACGCCACCACCACGTAAAAAAAAAAAAAAAAAAAAAAATATTCAAGTAATAGCGCCAGCCCTGCCCTGCTCGCCCTGCTCTGCACAGGACCAATCAAGTTCACGCCACCACCACGTAAAAAAAAAAAAAAAAAAAAAAATTTTTTGAAGTAATAGCGCCAGCCCTGCCCTGCTCGCCCTGCTCTGCACAGGACCAATCAAGTTCACGCCACCACCACGTAAAAAAAAAAAAAAAAAAAAAAATTTTGAAGTAATAGCGCCAGCCCTGCCCTGCTCGCCCTGCTCTGCACAGGACCAATCAAGTTCACGCCACCACCACGTAAAAAAAAAAAAAAAAAAAAATTTTTTTGAAGTAATAGCGCCAGCCCTGCCCTGCTCGCCCTGCTCTGCACAGGACCAATCAAGTTCACGCCACCACCACGTAAAAAAAAAAAAAAAAAAAAAAATTATTCAAGTAATAGCGCCAGCCCTGCCCTGCTCTGCACAGTACCAATCAAGTTCACGCCACCACCACGTAAAAAAAAAAAAAAAAAAAAAAATTATTCAAGTAATAGCGCCAGCCCTGCCCTGCTCTGCACAGTACCAATCAAGTTCACGCCACCACCACGTAAAAAAAAAAAAAAAAAAAAAAAATTTTTGAATAGCGCCAGCCCTGCCCTGCTCGCCCTGCTCTGCACAGGACCAATCAAGTTCACGCCACCACCACGTAAAAAAAAAAAAAAAAAAAAAAATTTTTGAAGTAATAGCGCCAGCCCTGCCCTGCTCGCCCTGCTCTGCACAGGACCAATCAAGTTCACGCCACCACCACGTAAAAAAAAAAAAATAATAATAATTATTCAAGTAATAGCGCCAGCCCTGCCCTGCTCTGCACAGTACCAATCAAGTTCACGCCACCACCACGTAAAAAAAAAAAAAAAAAAAAAATTTTTGAAGTAATAGCGCCAGCCCTGCCCTGCTCGCCCTGCTCTGCACAGGACCAATCAAGTTCACGCCACCACCACGTAAAAAAAAAAAAAAAAAAATTATTCAAGTAATAGCGCCAGCCCTGCCCTGCTCTGCACAGTACCAATCAAGTTCACGCCACCACCACGTAAAAAAAAAAAAATAATAATAATTATTCAAGTAATAGCGCCAGCCCTGCCCTGCTCTGCACAGTACCAATCAAGTTCACGCCACCACCACGTAAAAAAAAAAAAAAAAAAAATTTTTTGAAGTAATAGCGCCAGCCCTGCCCTGCTCGCCCTGCTCTGCACAGGACCAATCAAGTTCACGCCACCACCACGTAAAAAAAAAAAAATAATAATAATTATTCAAGTAATAGCGCCAGCCCTGCCCTGCTCTGCACAGTACCAATCAAGTTCACGCCACCACCACGTAAAAAAAAAAAAAAAAAAAAAATTTTTGAAGTAATAGCGCCAGCCCTGCCCTGCTCGCCCTGCTCTGCACAGGACCAATCAAGTTCACGCCACCACCACGTAAAAAAAAAAAAAAAAAAAAAAATTTTTGAAGTAATAGCGCCAGCCCTGCCCTGCTCGCCCTGCTCTGCACAGGACCAATCAAGTTCACGCCACCACCACGTAAAAAAAAAAAAATAATAATAATTATTCAAGTAATAGCGCCAGCCCTGCCCTGCTCTGCACAGTACCAATCAAGTTCACGCCACCACCACGTAAAAAAAAAAAAAAAAAAAAAATTTTTGAAGTAATAGCGCCAGCCCTGCCCTGCTCGCCCTGCTCTGCACAGGACCAATCAAGTTCACGCCACCACCACGTAAAAAAAAAAAAAAAAAAATTATTCAAGTAATAGCGCCAGCCCTGCCCTGCTCTGCACAGTACCAATCAAGTTCACGCCACCACCACGTAAAAAAAAAAAAAAAATAATAATTATTCAAGTAATAGCGCCAGCCCTGCCCTGCTCTGCACAGTACCAATCAAGTTCACGCCACCACCACGTAAAAAAAAAAAAAAAAAAAATTTTTTGAAGTAATAGCGCCAGCCCTGCCCTGCTCGCCCTGCTCTGCACAGGACCAATCAAGTTCACGCCACCACCACGTAAAAAAAAAAAAATAATAATAATTATTCAAGTAATAGCGCCAGCCCTGCCCTGCTCTGCACAGTACCAATCAAGTTCACGCCACCACCACGTAAAAAAAAAAAAAAAAAAAAATTTTTTGAAGTAATAGCGCCAGCCCTGCCCTGCTCGCCCTGCTCTGCACAGGACCAATCAAGTTCACGCCACCACCACGTAAAAAAAAAAAAAAAAAAAAAAAATTTTTTGAAGTAATAGCGCCAGCCCTGCCCTGCTCGCCCTGCTCTGCACAGGACCAATCAAGTTCACGCCACCACCACGTAAAAAAAAAAAAAATAATAATAATTATTCAAGTAATAGCGCCAGCCCTGCCCTGCTCTGCACAGTACCAATCAAGTTCACGCCACCACCACGTAAAAAAAAAAAAAAAAAAAAAAAATTTTGAAGTAATAGCGCCAGCCCTGCCCTGCTCGCCCTGCTCTGCACAGGACCAATCAAGTTCACGCCACCACCACGTAAAAAAAAAAAAAAAAAAAAAAAATTTTTGAAGTAATAGCGCCAGCCCTGCCCTGCTCGCCCTGCTCTGCACAGGACCAATCAAGTTCACGCCACCACCATGTAAAAAAAAAAAAAAAAAAAAATTTTTGAAGTAATAGCGCCAGCCCTGCCCTGCTCGCCCTGCTCTGCACAGGACCAATCAAGTTCACGCCACCACCACGTAAAAAAAATAAAAAAAATAATAATTATTCAAGTAATAGCGCCAGCCCTGCCCTGCTCTGCACAGTACCAATCAAGTTCACGCCACCACCACGTAAAAAAAAAAAAAAAAAAAAAATTTTTTGAAGTAATAGCGCCAGCCCTGCCCTGCTCGCCCTGCTCTGCACAGGACCAATCAAGTTCACGCCACCACCACGTAAAAAAAAAAAAAAAAAAAAAAATTTTTTGAAGTAATAGCGCCAGCCCTGCCCTGCTCGCCCTGCTCTGCACAGGACCAATCAAGTTCACGCCACCACCACGTAAAAAAAAAAAAAATAATAATAATTATTCAAGTAATAGCGCCAGCCCTGCCCTGCTCTGCACAGTACCAATCAAGTTCACGCCACCACCACGTAAAAAAAAAAAAAAAAAAAAAAATTTTGAAGTAATAGCGCCAGCCCTGCCCTGCTCGCCCTGCTCTGCACAGGACCAATCAAGTTCACGCCACCACCACGTAAAAAAAAAAAAAAAAAAAAAAAATTTTTGAAGTAATAGCGCCAGCCCTGCCCTGCTCGCCCTGCTCTGCACAGGACCAATCAAGTTCACGCCACCACCATGTAAAAAAAAAAAAAAAAAAAAATTTTTGAAGTAATAGCGCCAGCCCTGCCCTGCTCGCCCTGCTCTGCACAGGACCAATCAAGTTCACGCCACCACCACGTAAAAAAAATAAAAAAAATAATAATTATTCAAGTAATAGCGCCAGCCCTGCCCTGCTCTGCACAGTACCAATCAAGTTCACGCCACCACCACGTAAAAAAAAAAAAAAAAAATTATTGAAGTAATAGCGCCAGCCATGCCCTGCTCGCCCTGCTCTGCACAGGACCAATCAAGTTCACGCCACCACCACGTAAAAAAAAAAAAAAAAAAAAAAATTATTCAAGTAATAGCGCCAGCCCTGCCCTGCTCTGCACAGTACCAATCAAGTTCACGCCACCACCACGTAAAAAAAAAAAAAAAAAAATTATTGAAGTAATAGCGCCAGCCATGCCCTGCTCGCCCTGCTCTGCACAGGACCAATCAAGTTCACGCCACCACCACGTAAAAAAAAAAAAAAAAAAAAAAATTATTCAAGTAATAGCGCCAGCCCTGCCCTGCTCTGCACAGTACCAATCAAGTTCACGCCACCACCACGTAAAAAAAAAAAAAAAAAAAAAAATTTTGAATAGCGCCAGCCCTGCCCTGCTCGCCCTGCTCTGCACAGGACCAATCAAGTTCACGCCACCACCACGTAAAAAAAAAAAAAATAAAAAAAAATTTTGAAGTAATAGCGCCAGCCCTGCCCTGCTCGCCCTGCTCTGCACAGGACCAATCAAGTTCACGCCACCACCACGTAAAAAAAAAAAAAAAAAAAAAAATTTTGAAGTAATAGCGCCAGCCCTGCCCTGCTCGCCCTGCTCTGCACAGGACCAATCAAGTTCACGCCACCACCACGTAAAAAAAAAAAAAAAAAAAATTTTTTGAAGTAATAGCGCCAGCCCTGCCCTGCTCGCCCTGCTCTGCACAGGACCAATCAAGTTCACGCCACCACCACGTAAAAAAAAAAAAAAAAAAAAAAAATTATTCAAGTAATAGCGCCAGCCCTGCCCTGCTCGCCCTGCTCTGCACAGGACCAATCAAGTTCACGCCACCACCACGTAAAAAAAAAAAAAAAAAAAAAAAATTTTGAAGTAATAGCACCAGCCCTGCCCTGCTCGCCCTGCTCTGCACAGGACCAATCAAGTTCATGCCACCACCACGTAAAAAAAAAAAAAAAAAAAAAATTATTCAAGTAATAGCGCCAGCCCTGCCCTGCTCTGCACAGTACCAATCAAGTTCACGCCACCACCACGTAAAAAAAAAAAAAAAAAAAATTTTTTGAAGTAATAGCGCCAGCCCTCCCCTGCTCGCCCTGCTCTGCACAGTACCAATCAGTTCACGCCACCACCACGTAAAAAAAAAAAAAAAAAAAAAAAATTTTTGAAGTAATAGCGCCAGCCCTGCCCTGCTCGCCCTGCTCTGCACAGGACCAATCAAGTTCACGCCACCGCCACGTAAAAAAAAAAAAAAAAAAAAAATTATTCAAGTAATAGCGCCAGCCCTGCCCTGCTCTGCACAGGACCAAGTTCACGCCACCACCACGTAAAAAAAAAAAAAAAAAAAAAAATAATTCAATTAATAGCGCCAGCCCTGCCCTGCTCTGCACAGGACCAATCAAGTTCACGCCACCACCACGTAAAAAAAAAAAAAAAAAAAAAAATTATTCAAGTAATAGCGCCAGCCCTGCCCTGCTCTGCACAGGACCAATCAAGTTCACGCCACCGCCACGTAAAAAAAAAAAAAAAAAAAAAAAATTATTCAATTAATAGCGCCAGCCCTGCCGTGCTCTGCACAGGACCAATCAAGTTCACGCCACCACCACGTAAAAAAAAAAATATATATATATTATTCAAGTAATAGCGCCAGCTCTGCCCTGCTCTACACAGGACCAATCAAGTTCACGCCACCACCACGTAAAAAAAAAAAAAAAAAATATTCAATTAATAGCGCCAGCCCTGCCCTGCTCTGCACAGGACCAATCAAGTTCACGCCACCACCACGTAAAAAAAAAAAAAAAAAAATTATTCAATTAATAGCAGCAGCCCTGCCCTGCTCTGCACAGGACCAATCAAGTTCACGCCACCACCACGTAAAAAAAAAAAAAAAAAATTATTCAAGTAATAGCGCCAGCCTTGCCCTGCTCTGCACAGGACTAATCAAGTTCACGCCACCACCACGTAAAAAAAAAAAAATAAAAATATTCAAGTAATAGCGCCAGCCCTGCCCTGCTCTGCACAGGACCAATCAAGTTCACGCCACCACCACGTAAAAAAAAAAAAAAAAAAAAAAATTTGAAGTTAGCGCCAGCCCTGCCCTCCTCGCCCTGCTCTGCACAGGACCAATCAAGTTCACGCCACCACCACGTAAAAAAAAAAAAAAAAAAAAAAAAATTATTCAAGTAATAGCGCCAGCCCTGCCCTGCTCTGCACAGGACCAATCAAGTTCACGCCACCACCACGTAAAAAAAAAAAAAATTATTCAATTAATAGCGCCAGCCCTGCCCTGCTCTGCACAGGACCAATCAAGTTCACGCCACCACCACGTAAAAAATAAATAAATAAATATAAATTTTTCAAGTAATAGCGCCAGCCCTGCCCTGCTCTGCACAGGACCAAGTTCACGCCACCACCACGTAAAAAAAAAAAAAAAAAATTATTCAATTAATAGCGCCAGCCCTGCCCTGCTCTGCCCTGCTCTGCACAGGACCAATCAAGTTCACGCCACCACCACGTAAAAAAAAAAAAAAAAATTATTGAAGTAATAACGCCAGCCCTGCCCTCCTCGCCCTGCTCTGCACAGGACCAATCAAGTTCACGCCACCACCACGTAAAAAAAAAAAAAAAAAAAAAAAAATATTCAAGTAATAGCACCAGCCCTGCCCTGCTCTGCACAGGACCAATCAAGTTCACGCCACCACCACGTAAAAAAAAAAAAAAGAAAAAATATTCAATTAATAGCGCCAGCCCTGCCCTGCTCTGCACAGGACCAATGAAGTTCACGCCACCGCCACATAAAAAAAAAAAAAAAAAAAAAAAAAATTATTCAATTAATAGCGCCAGCCCTGCCCTGCTCTGCACAGGACCAATCAAGTTCACGCCACCACCACGTAAAAAAAAAAAATAATTATTGAAGTAATAGCGCCAGCCCTGCCCTGCTCGCCCTGCTCTGCACAGGACCAATCAAGTTCACGCCACCACCACTTAAAAAAAAAATTAAAAATTATTCAATTAATAGCGCCAGCCCTGCCCTGCTCTGCACAGGACCAATCAAGTTCACGCCACCACCACGTAAAAAAAAAAAAAAAAAAAATTATTCAAGTAATAGCGCCAGCCCTGCCCTGCTCTGCACAGGACCAATCAAGTTCACGCCACCACCACGTAAAAAAAAAAAAAAAAAATTATTCAATTAATAGCGCCAGCCCTGCCCTGCTCCGCACAGGACCAATCAAGTTCACGCCAGCCACCACCACGTAAAAAAAAAAAATTATTCAAGTAATAGCGCCAGCCCTGCCCTGCTCTGCACAGGACCAATCAAGTTCACGCCACCACCACGTAAAAAAAAAAAAAAATAAATAAATTATTCAATTAATAGCGCCAGCCCTGCCCTGCTCTGCACAGGACCAATCAAGTTCACGCCACCACCACGTAAAAAAAAAAAAAAAAATTATTCAAGTAATAGCGCCAGCCCTGCCCTGCTCTGCACAGGACCAATCAAGTTCACGCCACCACCACGTAAAATAAAAAAAAAAAAATTATTCAAGTAATAGCGCCAGCCCTGCCCTGCTCTGCACAGGACCAAGCAAGTTCACGCCACCACCACTTAAAAAAAAAAAATTAAAAATTATTCAATTAATAGAGCCAGCCCTGCCTGCTCTGCACAGGACCAATCAAGTTCACGCCACCACCACGTAAAAAAAAAAAAAAAAAAAAATTATTCAAGTAATAGCGCCAGCCCTGCCCTGCTCTGCACAGGACCAATCAAGTTCACGCCACCACCACGTAAAAAAAAAAAAAAAAAAAATTATTCAATTAATAGCGCCAGCCCTGCCCTCCTCTGCACAGGACCAATCAAGTTCACGCCACCACCACGTAAAAAAAAAAAAAACAATTATTCAAGTAATAGCGCCAGCCCTGCCCTGCTCTGCACAGGACCTATCAAGTTCACGCCACCACCACGTAAAAAAAAAAAAAAAAAAAAATTATTCAATTAATAGCGCCAGCCCTGCCCTGCTCTGCACAGGACCAATCAAGTTCACGCCACCACCACGTAAAAAAAAATAAAAAAAAAAAATTATTCAAGTAATAGGGCCAGCCCTGCCCTGCTCTGCAAAGGACCAATCAAGTTCACGCCACACCACGTAAAAAAATATATATATATATTATTTAAGTAATAGCGCCAGCCCTGCCCTGCTCTGCACAGGACCAATCAAGTTCACGCCACCACCACGTAAAAAAAAAAAAAAAAAAAATTATTCAAGTAATAGCGCCAGCCCTGCCCTGCTCTGCACAGGACCAATCAAGTTCACGCCACCACCACGTAAAATAAAAAAAATAAAAAAATTATTCAAGTAATAGCGCCAGCCCTGCCCTGCTCTGCACAGGACCAATCAAGTTCACGCCACCACCACGTAAAATAAAAAAAATAAAAAAAATATTCAAGTAATAGCGCCAGCCCTGCCCTGCTCTGCACAGGACCAATCGAGTTCACGCAACCACCACGTAAAAAAAAAAAAAAAATTATTCAATTAATAGCGCCAGCCCTGCCCTGCTCTGCACAGGACCAATCAAGTTCACGCCACCACCACTTTAAAAATAAAATTAAAAATTATTCAATTAATAGCGCCAGCCCTGCCCTGCTCTGCACAGGACCAATCAAGTTCACGCCACCACCACGTAAATAAAAAAAATAAAAAAATTATTCAAGTAATAGCGCCAGCCCTGCCCTGCTCTGCACAGGACCAATCAAGTTCACGCCACCACCACTTAAAAAAAAAAATTAAAAATTATTCAATTAATAGCGCCAGCCCTGCCCTGCTCTGCACAGGACCAATCAAGTTCACGCCACCACCACGTAAAAAAAAAAAAAAAAAAAATTATTCAAGTAATAGCGCCAGCCCTCCCCTGCTCTGCACAGGACCAATCAAGTTCACGCCACCACCACGTAAAAAAAAAAAAAAAAAATTATTCAATTAATAGCGCCAGCCCTGCCCTGCTCTGCACAGGACCAATCAAGTTCACGCCACCACCACGTAAAAAAAAAAAAAAATAAATAAATTATTCAATTAATAGCGCCAGCCCTGCCCTGCTCTGCACAGGACCAATCAAGTTCACGCCACCACCACGTAAAAAAAAAAAAAAAAAATTATTCAAGTAATAGCGCCAGCCCTGCCCTGCTCTGCACAGGACCAATCAAGTTCACGCCACCACCACGTAAAATAAAAAAAAAAAATTATTCAAGTAATAGCGCCAGCCCTGCCCTGCTCTGCACAGGACCAAGCAAGTTCACGCCACCACCACTTAAAAAAAAAAAATTAAAATTATTCAATTAATAGAGCCAGCCCTGCCCTGCTCTGCACAGGACCAATCAAGTTCACGCCACCACCACGTAAAAAAAAAAAAAAAAAAAAATTATTCAAGTAATAGCGCCAGCCCTGCCCTGCTCTGCACAGGACCAATCAAGTTCACGCCACCACCACGTAAAAAAAAAAAAAAAAAAATTATTCAATTAATAGCGCCAGCCCTGCCCTCCTCTGCACAGGACCAATCAAGTTCACGCCACCACCACGTAAAAAAAAAAAAAACAATTATTCAAGTAATAGCGCCAGCCCTGCCCTGCTCTGCACAGGACCTATCAAGTTCACGCCACCACCACGTAAAAAAAAAAAAAAAAAAAATTATTCAATTAATAGCGCCAGCCCTGCCCTGCTCTGCACAGGACCAATCAAGTTCACGCCACCACCACGTAAAAAAAAATAAAAAAAAAAAATTATTCAAGTAATAGCGCCAGCCCTGCCCTGCTCTGCACAGGACCAATCAAGTTCACGCCACCACCACGTAAAAAAATATATATATATATTATTTAAGTAATAGCGCCAGCCCTGCCCTGCTCTGCACAGGACCAATCAAGTTCACGCCACCACCACGTAAAAAAAAAAAAAAAAAAATTATTCAAGTAATAGCGCCAGCCCTGCCCTGCTCTGCACAGGACCAATCAAGTTCACGCCACCACCACGTAAAATAAAAAAAATAAAAAAATTATTCAAGTAATAGCGCCAGCCCTGCCCTGCTCTGCACAGGACCAATCAAGTTCACGCCACCACCACGTAAAATAAAAAAATAAAAAAAATATTCAAGTAATAGCGCCAGCCCTGCCCTGCTCTGCACAGGACCAATCGAGTTCACGCAACCACCACGTAAAAAAAAAAAAAAAATTATTCAATTAATAGCGCCAGCCCTGCCCTGCTCTGCACAGGACCAATCAAGTTCACGCCACCACCACTTTAAAATAAAATTAAAAATTATTCAATTAATAGCGCCAGCCCTGCCCTGCTCTGCACAGGACCAATCAAGTTCACGCCACCACCACGTAAAATAAAAAAAATAAAAAAATTATTCAAGTAATAGCGCCAGCCCTGCCCTGCTCTGCACAGGACCAATCAAGTTCACGCCACCACCACTTAAAAAAAAAAAATTAAAAATTATTCAATTAATAGCGCCAGCCCTGCCCTGCTCTGCACAGGACCAATCAAGTTCACGCCACCACCACGTAAAAAAAAAAAAAAAAAAAATTATTCAAGTAATAGCGCCAGCCCTCCCCTGCTCTGCACAGGACCAATCAAGTTCACGCCACCACCACGTAAAAAAAAAAAAAAAAAATTATTCAATTAATAGCGCCAGCCTGCCCTGCTCTGCACAGGACCAATCAAGTTCACGCCACCACCACGTAAAAAAAAAAACAAAATTATTCAAGTAATAGCGCCAGCCCTGCCCTGCTCTGCACAGGACCAATCAAGTTCACGCCACCACCACGTAAAAAAAAAAAAAAATAATTATTCAAGTAATAGCGCCAGCCCTGCCCTGCTCTGCACAGGACCAATCAAGTTCACGCCACCACCACGTAAAAAAAAAAAAAAAAAATTTCAAATAATAGCGCCAGCCCTGCCCTGCTCTGCACAGGACCAATCAAGTTCACGCCACCACCACGTAAAAAAAAAAATAATTATTCAAATATAGCGCCAGCCCTGCCTGCTTCGCACAGGACCAATCAAGTTCACGCCACCACCACGTAAAAAAAAAAAAAATTATTCAAGTAATAGCGCCAGCCCCTGCCCTGCTCTTCACAGGACCAATCAAGTTCACGCCACCACCACGTAAAAAAAAAAAAAAAAAAATTATTCAAGTAAT
>NW_026708227.1:0-91415 GCF_902713425.1 Acipenser ruthenus
AAATACACTCTGCACCTATTTATTTCAGCAATATTTTTGCAAAACTCCAAAAATACTAATTCAAAAGTATTCATACCCTGACAAGGAAAATGAAATGAATAGCTAGTCGAGGCACCTTTAGCAATAACAACCTCTTGTAAACGAGTAGGATATTTGAGCTTTTGGCATGATTCTTTAGTGATTTTTGACCATTCTAAAATGCTAAATTGTTCCAGTTCATTCAAATTCCGAGGACTTCTCTTGTGCACAGCCTTCTTCAACTCAGACCAAAGATTCTCAATTGGATTTAGATCAGGACTTTGACTAGGCCATTCCAGAACCTTGACTTTATTCTTCTTCTATAGTAGATTTTGATGTGTGCTTTGGATCGTTGTTGTGTTGGAATGACCAGTTGCGCTTTAAACCAAGTTTTGTAGCGGAGGGTTTCAGCTGATTGGCCAATATCGTTTGGTATGCCATGGAATCCATTTTACCATGTATTGGAACTAAATTTCCTGTGCCATTAGAGGAAAAACAGCCCCATAGAAGGATATTAGCATCTTCATGCTTGACAGTAGGTATGGTGTTCTTTTCTTTGTACGCCTCACCAGATTTTCTCCAAACGTAACGACTATCAGCGTGACCAAATAGCTCGATTTTTGTTTCTTCACGCCACAAAACCTTTGTTCAGAACTCATATCCATCATTCAAATGCCATTTTGCAAACTTTAAGCGATTGTCCTTGTGATGTTTTCCTAAGAGTGTACTATGAGTACCATGAGTCTTCTTGATAATAGAAATAATAGTTGAAATTGGGATACTCAGATGCTTGGAAATCTTGTATTACTTTTTCCCATATTGACTTATTGGTAATGACAGCAATCATCCTATTTTTTACACAGAGAATTGTGAGGGTCTGGAACCAACTCCCCAGTAATGTTGTTGAAGCTGACACCCTGGGATCCTTCAAGAAGCTGCTTGATGAGATTCTGGGATCAATAAGCTACTAACAACCAAACGAGCAAGATGGGCTGAATGGCCTCCTCTCGTTTGTAAACTTTCTTATGTTCTTATGTTCTTAAGAGTGGCTTTTTCCTTGGCCTGCGACCATTGAGACCTTCACCATGCAATACTCGACATATGGTTGAAATGGAAACCTCAGTCTCACTTGCAGCCAATTCACTTTGAATATCTTTGTCAGTCAATCTCGGATTGTTATTAACCTTCCTCACAATTCTTCTACTTGTTCTTGGTGAAAGAACCTTCTTTCTTCAAGACCGAGGGAGCGTTGTGACAGTACCATGAGTCTTCTTGATAATAGAAATAATAGTTGAAATTGGGATACTCAGATGCTTGGAAATCTTGTATTACTTTCCCATATTGACTTATTGGTAATGACAGCAATCATCCTATACCTAACCCTTTTATACTCTCTAAGAATGTTCACCTACACTCCAGCATTTTCTAGACTTTTCTAGAATTAGGTTTTGCATTATCATATTGTAGACAATACTATCATAGCATCAAAGAGTATGAATACTTTTGAATTAGCATTTTTTGAGTTTTGCAAAAAATAAATTACTGAAATAAATAATAAGGTTTGGTGCTGCAGTAGGGGTTGCTAGTAATAGAATTTAAATGGCAAACCAATGATGTTGCCACAAAATTGCTATTTTAACCGAACAGTAGTCGCTAGCTTGTTAAAATGGCCGATGGAGCCAAATAGGCACACTGAACTTCACTACCCAGAAATACGTCCAACGTCAGTCAAAGTGAATGCTGGGAATGAAAAACTAATATAGGCTGACGTCATGGGTATGGAAGGGGGGTTAGCGTAGCACACAGTACTTGTGGGAAGGGAGGTGAAGCTAAGCAAGCGGAATTCAGTGAAAGGCAAAGAGTGCTGTGTTGAATAAAGAATCTACCAAAGGTACAGAACTAAAGCTTCTTAATTTCTTTTTGGTGTAAAAAAAAGAGGAAGTGTTCACCGCTGTGTGAAACCCTCATACTCTGAGTTGTATTGGAACTAAGCTAGTAATTACTGTTCGGTGAACAACGTAACCTCCTGGTACTTTGAACTTATAAATTAATTAATTAAGGACATGTAATGTTTGTTTTGGTAGCGGGTAAACGACTTAACCGTCCCGTGTCATAGGCAACGGACAAATTAAAAAGAAACGCACATACGCGCAACCTTATAACCCTAGTCATGTTAGATGCATAAGCAATACAGGACTGTGTTTAAAAATAAACCGGACCGAAACAAGAGTCAGGTTAAGTATCTAAATACATTTAAATATATCTGTAAATCAATTTGAGATATCTAAAAATGAAATAAAAATATCTCAAATTGATTTACAGATATCTTTAAATACTATGGAAACCATATGGATTGTGCTAGCGTGGCACGCCAAACTGTCATTTACAGATATCTTAAAATTAGGGCTTTAAAGATATATCTAAATAAATTCCTGTTCATTTAAAGATATCTTAAAATCATTTGAAGATATCTTCAAATAACGTCCTGTTCATTTAAATAAATTGAATGCTAGTAAAACTGAGCTATTGGTTAATGGATCTAATACCCAGCTTTGTTCCTTTACTGGGTTTTCATGCTCTTCTGGTGACTGCCTTGCAGATGCCTCTTTGTTAGTCTGCAGCTTAGGTGTTCAACTTGATTCAAAGCTTTTATTTGAAAAACATATCTCTTCAGTGGTAAAGACAAGGTTTTATTACTTAAACAAAATTACCAGAGTGTGTCGTTTTCTGCACCCTAAGGATGCTGAGACTCTTGTTCATGCATTTGTCACATCTTGTTTGGATTATTGTAATGCTCTTTTTGTTAATCTTCCTGCTCGCTCCTTACATCGATTGCAGATGGTGCAAAATGCAGCAGCAAGGGTTCTTACCAGTACCAAGCGGACAGAACGCATTACTCCAGTCCTTAAGCGTTTGCATTGGCTTCCTATCCAGTCCTGTGCTTCCTTTAGAATATTATTGTTGACCTACAAGGCTTTGCACGGTCAGGGTCCTAGTTATATAATGGGACCTTCTTAGCCCTTACATTCCTGGGAGGCAGCTTAGATCCTCTAATTCTGGATTGTTAAAATGCTTGGTTCCAATACGTGTTGCGCTCGGAGGGCGTAGTTTTAGCTGTGTTGCTCCTTTTCTTTGGAACTCACTACCAACTTTTATTAGAAAATCCACAACAGCAGCCAAATTCTCAATACCCTTGAGACACACTTATTCTCCCCTGTATTTTTTTTTAACTCTGGCTCCACTGCAGTCTGCACTTTATTATAATATACTGTACTTTTATGATGATCGATTTTCTTTATATTTACCTATTTTTTTATTGTATTTTATTTATGTATTTGTATAAAAAAATGTAACCGATTAATTGTTTTTCATTGTGCTTTGTAATGTTGATTTATGTTTGATTGTTTTGTACAGCGCCTTGAGACACCTAGGTGTGAAAGGCGCTATAATAAATCAGTTATATATATATATATATATATATATATATATATATATATATATATATATATATATATATATATATATAAGCAATAAAAACAGGTTTTGTTGTTTAGCCTCCCCACTTATTAAAGTCAGGAGCCACTACTATATATACACACACACATAGTATATTCTAATATCCATGTACTGAACAGCAAACTGCTATAAAATAATACACAGCTTGTTTTCATTGTACTAATAAAACAAATTTAACTATCTGTTTGTTGTAGCCAATTGTATAGACACAAAACATTTTTGATTGAGAAGTGAATCCCCAGGTCTCTCAAATAACACTAAAAAGTCAATTCACATCTCAACTTGGTTTTATGCGTATTATTTTTGTCATCAGCTATGAGGCGCATGTGTGATCTTGCGGCGGGGAGATTTTAATGTCCCACAGTGAGCTAGATAGGGAAAAAAACAGTGACTCTGAGTCAGGGCTTCAAGCGTAAGGGGAAGCACCGAGCCGCGGTTCATATGAAACAAAATTGAAACAAAAATGCTTTGAATATAGTATACCATTATGGAAATATTAGAGGATGGGGATTACGTAATAGCATTCATACAAAAAATTATATGTACTGATGATCTTTGACTTTGGTGCAATGTCTAGTTTCAGAAGAATTTGCTGTCTCCACTTTTGTATTTCATTTGCATTTCATACGGAAAAAAGACAATCAACTGAAACAGTAATTAAAATCGCTTTTCAAAAGGTAGCAGTCTTATTCACTCATTTTCACTTCACAGAGCAACCTTGAGGCAACCTTAAAGACAACCGGGAAACTGCATGGTGGTGAGATTGTAACATGGCTGTAACATCAGATTGCCTATTGAAAGTTAAAGAAAGACAATTCTGTTAATGTTATGCAATATAAGTTTCTCTAAAATACTTGTTTTGCTTCAGGAGATGTGTATAGCAGCAGGATTTCATTGGAAATTACACAATCTTGTGCAGCAGCTTTTAACACACATTTTTTGATATTCCAGTTTAATTCCCAAACCTATAGTTTTACAATGTAGGGATTTGCAAAATAGAGCATGATTAGATCAACACTAAGCTGTCTTCCCAAAAAAGCCCCGATCTCACTTGGAAAAAGCTAAGGGGGTATATTTTTGGGTTGGAAATGTATTTAAATAACTAACTTTAGTTCTCTTATATAGCTCAGTAATGTATCAGTGTAATATAAATGGAAAATGAGAGTGCCTTAGGGGTCCATTAATTTGGATTACTAAAGTAGGACATACTGGATTTAGAGGAGGCTTCTTTCAAAGCCAGTAATTACTACAATTAAAGAATACACTTCTAATAAGAGTTAAAAAGGCAAATTCTCCAAATGATATTTAAGCTGTTTTCCCTTTTAAGACGTAACATTGTGTAATATATTGGTTTTAAAAAGTAACAGAAGCTAATGTACTAAAAAGCACTGTCTGGATTACTGATGTTTAAGGAATGCCACTTGAAAGTGGTAGCCAAAGCCAGCTTTAAAAATGTTGAAATATGGCAATGTACTCTCCGCAATAAAACTTAAGTCAATGCAATATGCAGTTTAGTTAACCTGCCCTGTATCTTCTGCACGCTAGAGGACATTACCTGAATACAAACTGGTTTGTTATAAATGACTAGGGCCCTGTGAAAATCGTAATTTCACAGGCTGCACAGAAATTGTGAAATTAGCCCAGGACTGTGATTTTTACAATATTCTTAAGAAATAAAAATAATTTCATAATTATTTGTATTCCATACAAAAAAAATCACATAAACGAAACTGTACAGCTCTGATATGTGCCTGCATGTAATATTCGCCATGCACACAGTGCTGTGCAGTGATTATGTCATGTGACTATATGCAATCTAAGCGGGAAATTAAAAAACTACACACTGTAAACAAGAAAATGGATGTCTCTAAAAATGTGTCTGCAGCAGACAACACACACACATCGCAACAAAAACTGTCTGAGTGCTTTTGGGTTGCTAGTTTGTAAATTGCCTGCTAAAGCCAGAATAAAAAATAAATAAATAAATAAAATCACTCACCTACTGCATTTTCATTAGACACACGTAATGATGAATGTGCATAATATATACAATATGACTTCAATTTTCCACACCCCAATTAGATAGCAAGATTTGCGTCACTACCATCCTAAGACTATATAAACTGTTGTGCTTTCCATTTGTTGTTGGACTTCAGTGGTTTATTAAGTTGAAAGCTCTGAATTTAAATTTTTCCACTTTTCATGCATATATTAACAAATCTAAAATTAACAGGACTGTATAATAGTTTGATACAGAGTAATGACTCATTATAGTTGGAAGTGTGCAAGTACTGTACTGGTAGTATAAATGCATATTTACATTACTATTCTAATAAGAACACTGCAGATCATTTCAGATTCCTGCTGGAATGATCCTCTCCTGTACACTTAAAAAAGGGTTCGTGTTTTGTGGTGTATTTATACTTGTAAGCACTTTTTATACAGCCTGCTATGTTGATTTTAGTTCAATAACTAGAACTCCTCCCGTTTGAACAAATGTAAGCAATCAATTGACTTAAGAGCATAATTCCAAAACCATGGGCAGTTTAGCAACACAGACAAAACGCACGATTGTCTTTAAGTCCTCAGCGCGTCTTGCTGTTTTGTTTATGCATTTTCTGTTCTCTTTTGCCACCTGGTGGCAGGACTTTTTGCCACCCGGTGGAAGTACAGCCAATGTAATGCAGTCAGAAAAAGCTGCAGCATGTTTACGTTATTGCACTGCGACAGGTAAATAGTTGGTTTTGGCTACCACTGTAGGCGTGAAGTTGTGAACTAAATTTTTTTTTTCATGAAATACCCATTACTTGTTATGTAGAGCTACAGCTTTTGTGAAATATCTGCATAGTCCCACTTTCCTTTTTTATTTTAATTAGATAATGACAGACTCCCTAGCCTACACATGTAAACCTGCCAAACCCCGGGCCACAGCAATATGTGATACAACTTTAGTTTCCCAACCTGGTCTGACCTTAGTGACATGATAATGTAATTAGCAAAATTGATACACAATTCAATTCCAGTGTAGTTCCAATTTGATACACAATTCCAATACTAGACCCATGCTGAGCAACCAGTACACACAAATATCAGTAACGATTATAGCCATTTTTCTGAGCGTGTAATACACAGGTAATTTTGCTATTACTCGTTATTCGGAGAATATATATATATATATATATATATATAGATATATATATATATAGATATGCATTGAATCGGCTTCTGGCTCCAGTGGGGTAGTGACGACAGTCAATCTCAGCACATCAGTCAGTGAGCTACACATCCTCCATTACAGTTTCAGAGGAGAGCTGCTGTCAGCAAATTCCTACATACATCCACTTTGAAAAATTGATTTCTAAGGATATACTTTCCAAAAACACACATTATGTAAAAAAAAATATATATAATCAAGTTTATCTGAGAGATATTATACTTTTTCCAAGGTTATTCATTATGTCCTTGTACACACATCCATTAAACTCATTTTATTTTAATTTATTAAAGTAAAAAAAACCAAAAAAAAAACAGCATATATTTTAAGGTGTTTTGTTTTGGCATTTTAGTCTTTGTGTATTATGAGGTATATGTGGGTTTACAGTATTACTATTTCTGTCTAGGCAAGGGGTAAAACATAAAAAAAGCTAATTTACTGCAACTGAGAGCTTTCAATGCATGTTGTTTAAAAGCAAAACAGTATATTTCAGTGGGTGTCTTTAGTTGTTTTTGTGAGATGCGCTGTCTGATGTACTTACAGTCACATCTCAAACACTTTAGCCTGATATTTTTGCACACGAAGAAATGACTGTTTCATCATACATTCTGTTGAAAATAAATGCAATAGTATATCATCCTGTAAGACTAAGAGGACAGGACTTTGAGATGCTTCTGATGTTGTTTTTTTTTTTTCTGTGCCAGTGTCTTTTTAAATTCGATCATCCTTCCCTTGTTTTAGTTAGTGAAAGGAAAGTATTTTCTTTCACTTTTCTTATTTTATTTGATATCCACTGTATTATTTCATGTTGTACAGTAATACACACAGACAACACCCAACAAGCTAAGTAAAAAAACTAATAACAAGTCTTGTGTTGAGTAATTTTATTAGTATTGCAGTGAAGCGACTCATACTAATGACTGCATTGCTGAGTGAGGATGCGTAATAGCATGAAACACATATTAACAGAACATAGTTTAAAAACAAACTTCAATGCAATTAGTCTTAGCGGAAACATTTAACAAATAATTACATTTACCCATCTTCGGAGGCCAGTAGAATGATCTAGTTACACCTGCTGTTAACCTGGGTAGTCACGATTAGGTAAGTAAAATTAGAACATTACTGTAATACCATTCTAACCTCTTCAAAGTTGTTGTGAACATCCTTTTTAATACAATGCTCGTTTAATTTATAACACATTCTTTTTATGATTTACACCCAGAATATTAGCATAGCACCTTCTTAATTACAATAAAATGACACCCACTGGCACGGTTGTTGTAAACCCACGTCATAATAAAAAGGACATGGTCAAGTACATTTCTTTTTAAGGAATAATAGCTACAATCATAGTGTGCTAGAATACCAATTCTTTAGTCTGATTCTGACTTCTAAGTTTACAATAAAGAGAACAGTTTGGGATTCTTGTCTGGATGTTCCTGAAGCGTTCGGCGCAGGACAAATCAATAACGTGAACTTGTCGGGTTTGTATTGTATGTTTTTTGAAGGTAGTGGATAAAACAAATAGTTTTGAAATGTCATGTTACATAAGAATGCTTATAGGAAACCTTGGACTGCTTGACAAAGTAATACCTCAATTCCAGAGGAGCTGGGTGTGTGACAGGAAGACTGATTAACTTGAAAAATACATTGTCCTTCTTCATATTTTAACTGGTTTGTCTTTGGTTGTCCAAAAGAGGACAACACCTCTCGCTAAAAAATGTTGTTTTAATGTGACAGAAAGATGACAGCTCTCAATTTGTCATATCTTTTATTCAAAAAGTTTATGCACTGGGAGATGTAGATCTAATAATAGACATCCTTTGGTAAACTAACATGTGCTAACCTGAAATATTTCTCTGAATGCCCTGTAAGTATTATTCTCATTATCATTTTTTTTCAAACTGATTACATACTTGTATGTTTGATTTGAACACATGCAATTGTACATTTGATCTACAGTTGCTAAAAACTGCTCTTGCTGCATTGACATGTATAGGTTGGAAGATGTTATGTACATCTAAGCAGGTAAATTAATTGCATAAAACAATCATCATTGTTCCTACACATCAAAAACCATGCTAAAAATTATGATTATACTGTAATTTTATAATTATCAATACTAGGGATGTCACTGTACTAAATTCTGATGGTATGGTAACCATCAAAAAGTACACCAGGGTTATTGTAGGGTGGTCAAACACATTTTTAGATTTCAACAAACAAAACCCCAATAGGTTATTATCAATAGCTTATATGTAACTTAAACATATCTAAAATTATAATACAAAATAAAAAAGGTTTTAACCGTGTAAAAATGTTTTTTTTTTAATGCACCATCAACTACATTTACTGACCGGTGGCCATCTTGGATTTAAGTTTTACAATCTACTGACTTTAGCTTTCAGAATTAAAGAAAAAATATTAAAGCTTTTCAAAGGGATAATTCACTCCAAGCTAGATTGTGATTTGAAATTGAAAGATCGTTTTTTTTTTTTTTTTTACGTTAACACTAGAACCGCCGAGATTTCGGACTACATGCAACCACCGCACCCGCAAAATGTGCGGCTCCATTTTAAAACAGCTTCAATATAAAAATAGCATAAAACAGAAAAATAACATAACTTATGCAACGTGAAAGCGCTTTAAGTGAAACAGTTCAAAGTCTCTGTCTGTCTGTTCACAGTTCTATTATAGCTTTCTAAGTACAATCTACGCAGAAAACACGCTTTTCAACTGTACCAGTACATTTGCCACAGACTTGCCTTTTCACAACGGGCGCATCAAAAGTTCTGTTTTTATTGCATTTAGCAACCTGGCATTATCTTTTATTCCATGTGCCAGTGGAAGGTTGAGAAGCATTTGCCAGCCGGCTTTCGTGTCTCTTATCAAAATGTTTCTGCCGTAGCTCCAGGTCTAGCTGCAAAATGAAGTCCCTCCGAGTGATTGTGTTGCTGGTGCACTCCTTTTACAAAACCAAAGCGTTGATGGCTGCCACGTCCAAAACATTATAATAAACAACCTTTGACAGAATACAGCAATGCCATACTTGCTAGTCCGTTTTATAAGGCGATATTTAGTTTAGTAAGTAGATGCCACTGCTGCATAT
Organism: Acipenser ruthenus; assembly: GCF_902713425.1. NCBI lineage: Eukaryota > Metazoa > Chordata > Actinopteri > Acipenseriformes > Acipenseridae > Acipenser > Acipenser ruthenus. The sequence continues at coordinate 9,861 of NW_026708227.1, forward strand.
ACAGTATATTTTGAGTGAGACTTGCGTGGTGATTTCTCAGATGGCTTTTGAATAGTGTTACTGCGACTGCTTGCCTCGGAGTCTTCTTTGTTCTGTTCTGTTCTCTTGACTAAATAAATACCACAGTATATTTGCCAGTTTTTCTGTAATTCTTAGTGACACAAATGAAAAAAAAAGATTGTTGAGTGATTTAAATCTATTTTTAGTAGCCATTTAAAGAAATACACAAATACAAAATAAACCAACAGTTTTCTTGCAAATGCATCTTACAATTGCTTTCTCATGTGCTATATGTATTACTGAAATATATGTTTCAACATAATAATGATTGTTTTTACATTTTATTTATATACCCTGGGTCATAAATCTATTGAAGAATGAAACCAAACTAATCAAATCTTCTATGTGAATTCGCAGAAGACCATGAAATCGTCTGGCATTTGTATCCAAATAAAATGCACCTATTTACATTGCTAACGCAATTTGTGGGAAGTCGGAAGGCCTGGTTTTGTTGAAAAAAAAAAACATTCAGCATTTTCTTTAACGTATTGTTTGGGCTCCAGCGGTGAAGGTAGAGGCAGACAACAGCGTGGAGTTCAAGCAGTGAAAACTGCTTTTTTTTTTTTTTTTACCTGCTTTGTGCTGCATTTGATTCAATGGATACACTCTTTCAAAAGACTCTTTTCTCATGGATTGCTCTTCCAGATTCCTTACGACTCACTCATGATTCCCTCACTGGTGCCGTGTCACCCTCTTTTATGCAGCACAACTCTGCCCACTCTTCACCCACTGGCCCATTTGAAGTACGGCACCCCATTGGCCATGCATGCAATATTTTTTTTTATTTATTACCATCTGCCATTGCTCGCCACAAAACCATTTTAAACAAAAGCAAGATGAGTTTTTATTAGCCCCATACCACACACAGACCTGCATCGAGTTTTGGAACACCATTTCCAGGACCCGATGATGCTGCTTCAAAACCAGGATATGATTTGATATAAAAAAATGCTAATCTTGACCTTTTGAGTCTTTGTAAAAATGCATTCAAGTTTACAAATCAAAATGCTGACATCTGAATCCTTTGGAATTAACTGCCATGTATTTCTGTTTGAAACCAGGACTACACACAGAGCCTATTGCTGTTTCACGAATTGTGAAATTAAGGAGTAGGTTGACCCCCATCTTGTTACCATGTCATGGATGAAGAGATGCTGAGAATTTTTTTATTCTACCTGCTTTTCTGTCAAATCCCTTCCCATTTTCCAACTATGACTGATTGTCTGAAGTAGGTGCTGGCATGCTTTCATTGCAGCATCCGCCTTTTGTATTTTAAGAGCCTTTCCAATTGCCAGGTTTAGTTGTGCCAAGAAACAGCTAAACCAAAAAACCTGGAAGAGCTTTCCAAATGCCTTTTTTATGATTGATGCACAATCCGTTGTTATTGCAGCAACTCTCTTGTTTTAATGTTACACTCATCAAGAATGTTTTGAAAACATTCAGAAATATTTTCAGTTTCCAGACAATGAGCCTGATGTTACTATTCTAAGGAGATGTAAGACTTGTATATATGTCTCTCCAGTACCACCACTGCTGGTACAGAGGCCGGTTGTTGCTGTAGACAACATACCTTCAGAAACAGACATTTCAACAAAGTTACTCTATGGAAGGTTATGTTTTGAGGTTCACCTTTTTCACAAGGTTGTGAAATCCAGGGTTATCGGCAATCTGGAAGGGTAACATAACTTTGGCAATGAAATAAGCAACAGCAGCATTCAGATCCTGAGCCTGCTAAGAGTTGGCATTTAAGCATTTTCCCTTTTCAATAGCTGCACGAATGGTTGGTTTACTAGGATTTACGGACTTGGGATGGGTTGAACTGCTACTCTGGTCTAATCTATCTCTACTACCTCTCTGTAAAAAATAACAACACATGAACATTACTAAGGATACAGTAAATCGATTCACGTAATGTATTAGTCATGTTAAAGTTTATTTTAAATTGCAAATCTAAAGAGATACTAAAGGGATACTTTATATCATCTTGTGACAGAAATACAATGAGTTCTGGTGATAAATCTTCCTCCCGACCTGTGAGGGCGCTAAAGAACGGGAGGAGAAGTATCTGGAAGGGCTGGCCTGACAGTTCGTTTCCGGGACCGGGAAGTGGGTCAGCCTGGAAGGAAGCGAGACTCTGTTGTAAGACCGTATTGATTTGACAGGTAAACAAGGGGCAGCTGCAAGTAATAAGGCAGCTGCAACCGTTTACCTAGATATCATGCGGGATTACATATAGGGGCCAGGGTAACGCTGTTCTTTTCCTTCATTTGGGTTAAACAGGAGGAGAGAAGGACTGAGAGAGGAGCTCTCAGAAATATAAAAAAGGAATAAGTGTTACGTGTTGTGTGTTATTTCTGTCTGTCTATAATTGTCTGTCTTTTTGTCGCACTACTAGACAGTTAAAGCACACCTCCGGAGCTGTCGCCACAAAAGCACTATCCGGAGCACCACTGCACAGAGCACCTGCACGACTGAGTTCACCCAGGACTGATGACCGTGCCTTTGTTTTTCTGTTCAGGACTGTGTGGGATTATTCACGCTCCCCGTGCTTTACACATTGTTGTGTACTGCCGGGGATTTATTATTTGACGGTCGCCAGACCTGGAAACAGCACAATAAACACTTGTTCACCAAATTATCGTTGTCTGTCTGTCACTCCTGCATCGCATCACCGCTACACCTGTTCCCCTTACCATCCACTTTGCCACACATCTAAATCAGAGTTTCTCAACCCATGGGTCGCAACCTAAAAGTAAGTCATAAGAATGCGTGAAAGGGTTGCAAACAAACTTTGACAATAGATAATATTTTATGCATTTTGCATACCGTTTTATTTAAATAGATGCCGCTAGTGCTGCACTGCTTATTCACGGTGTGCATACTAATAAAGTTAGCCAATCAACTGCAACATTCTGTCATTTAAACTTGCAGTGGAGATTAGAGTGTGTTTTAGTCAGCGAAGCAAGTCTTTTAGTGGGTGAAAATTAAGACATTGTTCAATTGTTCTGTTGCACATAGCAGTGATAGTAGGATAGTGATAGAAGAACAGCTAAGCATGTGGAGAACGTGAGTCTACCTATGGATGAAGAATCTCAGCTGGCCGTTACAAAACATAAGTACCGTATTTTAATATTTTCTATATTTAGTGTTTTTTCAGTGTCAGCATTTCAATTCAGTTTCAGTTTTTATTTCGTTGGTAAGATTATTATTTAGTTTGTATTTATTTTTTGTTTTAAATTATTATTTAGTTTTTAGTTTCAGGTAAAATTCAGAAATATATATTGTAGCGTTTCAGGGGAACAAACCAGAGCCAGACCACCGCAGCAAAATCTTATTCAGATGTTTCTTCATTCAACGTCAGGACACCACAGCAAAGCCCTGAGTTGGTCGCAGGCAGCTCCTAAACAGAGATCCCCCCCCCCCCGAGCCCTATTGGCTCACACACAAGGACACATTTACATACTCAGACCCTCGGCCCCACACAAGCAGCTGACCGGCGGGTCCGAACACAAATCACAGTGCAGCAAACACAGACCCCATCTACATACAGCTGCACTGTGAACATGACACCCCAGGCACCGCGCAAGCACTGCCTAGATACGATATGCTCTTTACTCACAGATTCATGCAAGGTGACACACAAGCAGCGGGAAAGACAGGGCAGCACAAGCACACACTTAGCACAGATCACTGCAATATATTTCAGTTTTAGAAATGTCAGTATCTTTTCATTTAGGTTCATGCTGAGTTGCTGCAACAGAAAAAAAAAACATTTTAATCACTTAAAATTCCAGATCTCTTTTTTGACAGTGCAAACACATTCATCTACATTGTAACGATTTTATGAGTAGGGTGATTAAAGACGGACGAATATTTAATGTAAATTCCGTTCCAATGCTAAAAACAGCAGCAACAGCAGTGGTCTCACCTCACGCACACTACCACTGGGCCCCACTCAGCAAAACCTACAACACAATGGTCCCGTTTTTCCATGTTGCCAACTGACATTACGCCACATTAAAATGCTACAATAATATAAGAAAACATAAACCCATCTGTGAGACAGGGCACAAGGCCCTGTGGAAAAAAATTAAAATGTGCATGAGTGTTAATTGTATTATTGATAATTGTTTGTTAATTACTGTCAGCTGGCGATTATTGCAAATTGCAGCCAGCTGCAGTGTATTTAAGAACAGCAGGCAGTCTACTCGGGGCTCTGCTGTGGGAAGAAGCCCGACTGAGACTGGGTTCAGTCGTATTAAAAAGGTAGTGTGTTAAGCCTTTTTGTTTTGTGTGTGTGAAACTGTTTTGCAACCCGGTAAGCAGCGTACCTGTCTGGTTATTTAGTTGGAATCCTGAAGTGTATGGTTAGTGCTCGGAGAGAGCTAGGTTTTTGTTTTCAATTGTGTTTATTTTGTAAATTAAACACAGCGCGTCAGCGCTTAAACCTCAAGTTTTGTGTCGGGTCAGTTTTTAAAGGGGCAACAAACCTTTTAATTGTGTGGAGAACAGTGAAGATGGGTAGCGACATCTCACATATGGTGGCAGCGGAAGCAAGTGCCCCAACTGACCCAGAAAAGAAAGAGAAGAGAAACAATAAATTAGAAGAGTCCTTGAGTGTTTATTTTTTTGTTTTTGGCCATTTTCATTTTAGTTTTCGTTAACTGAAAAAACAGTAATTTAGTATGTATAATGTTAAAGTGCATATTCAGGGCCGATTTAGTGTTATTTTGTGGTACTGGTTAAAACGTGGTACGCCGTGTACTGTGCTTGCCCGGGCATGCGCAAATGATTTTAGCTCAGAAAACAAGGAATCAATCAATCATTAGATTGATTAGACAGAGATTAGATAAAGGGGCATTCAGAACAGAAAATAGGAGGCACTTTTTTACACAGAGAATTGTGAGGGTCTGGAACCAACTCCCCAGTACTGCTGTTGAAGCTGACACCCTGGGATCCTTCAAGAAGCTGCTTGATGAGATTCTGGGATCAATAAACTACTAACAACCAAACGAGCAAGATGGGCTGAATGGCCTCCTCTCGTTTGTAAACTTTCTTATGTTCTTATGTTCTTATTCAATCAATCTTTATTTTATTTAGCACCTTTCATAGTGGACCACCATCATAAAGCGCTTTACAAGATGCAGTAACAACAAGAAAATCCATAATACTTTAAATACAGAGAAATCCATAATACATGGTGAACAATGCAAGTACATGAAATAAAGTAAAAAATGCATTATACATTAAATACAGTGAAAAATGCTACTATATCATGCATTATGCATAATACATTAAATAGTAGCAAAAACAGAGCAGCTAATAGCAGATATCAGGCTTAGACGATGGAAAGCAAGAGAGAACAAGTGGGTCTTGAGAGTTGATTTAAAGCGAACGACGGTGGGAGCATCACGCACAAAAGCTGGGAGAGAGTTCCAAAGAGTCGGAGCCATGAAGCTAAACAAGCGTTCTCCAAGTGTGGTGCACTTTTGCTTGGGGATAACAAGCAGGCCAGAGTCAGAGGAGCTCAGCTTGAGGGCAGGGACATAGCGGGTTAGCAGGTTGAGGAGGTACTCTGGACCTACAGTATGTGATGAAGGGCATTGTAGGTGAGCAGGAGAGTTTTGAAAGTAATCCTGAACTTTACAGGTAGCCAGGCAGCTGGGCAAGACAGTGGGTGATGTGTTCACGTTTTTTACATCTGGTAAGGATCGTGACAGCGGCATTCTGAACTAGCTACAGTCGGTTTATAGTGTGTGCCGGGAGACCACCATAAAGTTGCAGGAGTCGAGAGGAGACAAAGTATCCGCATCCGGGAGGGAAAGGTAGGGACGGACTTTGGAGATGTTTCTAAGATGGTACAAGGAGGATTTGACCACGGAGGAGATGTGGGCATCAAAGGAGAGGTTGCTGTCAAGAAGTACACCAAGGCTTCTTACTGTGGGGGTAGGCAGCAGCAAACAGTTTTCCTGAACATGGTACGATGTACTGAGTTTTTTTCACAATTCAGCAAATGTATGTGACTTTAACTGATGAGCAACACATTGGGTTATCTAAAATTGTAAACATATACGATGTTGTGGGTGAACTGCAGTTTGTCTTGTCCATAGTGATTTGTGTAGTCGTCAATCACAGTACTTCTGAATCATTGTACCCTTAATTAGAGTCCTGTTTGTATGGCTGGAGATCTAATTTTAAAAGGTGTTAATATAACTTTTTAAATTATTATCATAAGAGATGTGCATTTTAAGTGCAATAGGCTTTAAAGGTATGGGGCTATTCTAAGGTCAGTGTTTTGCTTGTTTTTGCTGATCGCTTACAGCCCTGTGTTAGCTAGGGCTGCAACACCTCAAAGCATGATTTCCTAATATGTCAGTTTGTCTGAAAACTTAATTTCTATATATAAAAAAAAACCCACTTCTTATATTGTTTTCACTAAAGAGACCTTGGCAACTATAAATCCACATATTAAATGTTCTTACAAATATGGGCAGAGGTCTGCGGTTTCATTTAAACCGTGTGGTTCCATACTTTTCAATGTGAATATCTAATATGATTCCCTTTTTAACAATAGGTTTATAATGTTACCTCCTCTTTCAGGAACTACATTTTTTTTCTAATAGCAATACATTTTAAACTAGAGGCTGAACCATGTTTCATAGTTTTATAATGTCTGGCTATTGCATAATCCATATTTTGGTTTCTTATCACAGCTTTGTGTTTGGCGATACATATTTTCAAGAAAACAAGTTTTCAGACAAACTGACTTAATTGCTGTTAGATAGGAAATCATGCTTTGAAGGTGTTGCAGCGATCAAAGTTTCTTTATTGAAGTGACCTGGTTGTAAAAAAAAAAAAAAAAGATAAATGGAGTATTTTTGATTGTGTAAAAAAAGATAAATGAAATATTGATTGTGTATTTTTCATTTATATGATTAGATAAGCATACTTTGCTTTATAATCAATGTTTTTAATTATTCAATTAAATGAGTGACTATTTCTTGTAAGTACATTGTGTTTTGTAATAGATGCATTGCTATTTATGTATACAACTTTTTTTAAGCTTGTGTAATTTAATCTACTATGATTGAATAATGATTGAATAATCATTTAATTAAGAAAGATTGTGCATATAAATGGGGGTTGTTTCTAAATAGCAAACACTATTCGCCTGACGAAGACACAAGGGTGTCAAAGCATGTTGTGGTGTACAGCTATCTGTTTGTGTGCTGCTTTTGTTTTTGACAATAACATGAAATATGTTTTAATAAGTAATTTGTATTGGTCATGTTCTTATAAATAGAAGTTATATGATGAGACGTCTCTATAAGGTCCCCTATTAAGCTACAAGCCTTTGCCAACAGCAATAAAAGCATTTGGATCTTTATTGAGACTTTTTTTTCAATATATAAATTGCCTTATATTGGTTTGCACATCTAATAACAAGCATAGTATACATACACAGACTGCTGTGCAAAAGTCTTAGATATGTTGCATTTTTCTACCCTGATGCATTATGAGCATCAACAATTTACTCAAAGCCTCCACTAGTGTTTTCTACTATTATAACAACCTTGACTTGCATAAAGAAGGTAAAACATTGAGTGAAATATCTCGCATCACTTGCTTTTCAAGGTGTGGTATCCGAAGCATAATCAACAAATACAGAGAAACATCTGTAATTGAAAAATCCAGGACTGGAAGACCCAAAAAGCTGCCTAACAAGGATGAGCAATACTTGAAGATAATGGCCTTAAGGAATAGAAAGAAGACAAGCGTTGAATTGACAACAGAATGGGCAGAAGGCACAGGTGTTGTTGTCCATCCATCAACACAACTGCCGCTCTACAAGTATATTCTTTTTTTTGGTAAAAAAAATATATAAACCCTTTTGTTTTAAACATCAACTCTACCTTTGTCATTGTGTGGGTGTCAGGACATGACCACTACAAATTCAAAATAACTAGAGGGGGGGTGGGGGGGCTTGGTTATAATTTACTAATACCAGTAAAGAAAGGTCACACACATTTATAGGTATATATAAAGTGGGATGGAGGAAAATGAATTACATTTAATATAATTTGTTTATGAAGAGGATTCTTATTAATAAGGACACCTGCTATTATGTTTGTGAAGCATCTATACATTAAGAAAACACAGATGTAAGTTATGTAATGCAATGCAGTATGTTACCAGCAATTGTCCTCAAGACTATACAATTTGACAAAGTATTTCAATGTTGAGGCTGCATACTGTGTCGAGCAGATTTAAACACTAAGCTTTAAAACCTCTTGCTCCACCCTATTCATTACAAGCTTAGAACTGTCTCAATAGGAAACTTGAGTAGTGACAAGCTAAGTGATAATAGCTGCCATCCCTCATCAGAAATGGAAACTTGCCAACTAGCAAGTAGCATTACTGTGAAGGAGCCATACTCAGCTTCCTTGGGGAACTACACTAATAACACAGACAAACATCAAGGTTTCTGACTATAATGTTAAGATTTGCTATGATCTTCAAGTATATAGTAAAGTTACTTACATAAATCACTGTGACTTATAGAGCAGATTACTAAACCATGTATTATGTTCTGATGCAATCTCCTGTATAATGTTTTGCTTACAGCAAATTAAAGTGTACTTTAGTTTACCATGCTTTCATCTTCAGTATAAAATATATATTTTTGAAAGGTTATACACATGGGTGGCATACAATGTACAGGCTGTGTTTGAATCCTGCTTAGGACACCTTTTGAAATACATTTGGTGGTCTCAATCAACAGTATAGTCCACAAATCATAACGTTAGGTTACTTGCATAACCCTGGTTCCCTGAAAGAGAAGACAACCACCAACCAATACTTTTGGGATATGCCTGCCATAGGTAGGTATTCACTGAGCATTTTATGTCAGAGCTGCCGATAGGCCCCACCGTGGAGTGACGTCCTCGGTCCCACTTCAAAGACTCTTCCAGCTGTCGTTCGTGCAGCTTGGGCGAAATAAATAAATTGTGTGCTGTTGTTGTGCGTCCGCCTGTGTGTTGATCCTCTCGCACAACCCCTCTTTGCCTGTGTCTGTGCTTGAGTTTTTGCTGCACTGCAAAAAAAAAAAAAAAAAAAACAGCCTGTCAGCCGTGTGTGCCTCCACTAGGGCTGTGTTCTAACCTGCCCCACTGTCAAGTAGACCTTGTCGGCTGCCTCAGCTTGCCCACCTCGGTGCGTCCGCCTGCCGAGGGAATAAGTAGTCGCTCTGCGGAGCTCACTTCCTCTTTTGCATCGAACCCGCGAATGCGAGTGATGTGACTTTGCAAGGTTTGGTGGTCATCTTCTCTTTCAGGGAACCTGGGTTACGGTAAGTAACCTAACGTTCCCTTTCAATTCGAAGATGACCACCAACTAATACTTTTGGGAAAAGTATACCAAAGCCATCGCAAGGGAGCATGAGCGGACAGCATACGAGGGACACCTCGCTATTGCCAACTAGTGTTGGTGGTGTGCGGCCACCCTCCCAGGTGGGGGTCCACAATCCAGTGGGACAGTCGCTGCTACGAGAGGGCTTGACACATAGCAAACGAAGAGCTGGTCATACTGACGCAGCGCTTAAATCCTATCCACATAACCTCTCAATGCCCTCACTGGTCAGAGGGAATTCACTCCTCCGAATCAAATGTTGGATGACAGAGTAGCAGCTATTCAGGGTTGCCTCTCCCTGTTTCAACAGGGATCGAAGGTTCACTTGGTGCAGTTCCAAAGATTGTTAGGTCTGATGGCAGCAGCCATATCAGCCATCGAGCTGGGTCTATTACGCATGCGCCCGCTCCAAGCGTGGCTCAATGTGTTCTGCTTACAACCCAAGTGTGACAGACACATTCGGCTGACAGTGTCTTACACATGCTCCGCGTTCTTACGATGATGGAGGATGCCTTCTCACGTGTGCGGGGGAGTGGTGTTAACTTGCCAAGTGGTGACGACAGACGTCGCCAACTTGGGTTGGGGGGCAGCGTGGGAAGGCAGAGGGGTCCGCGGCACCTGGTTGGGCCGTTGGACAGCCCTGCACATACAGTGGCAAAGTATTCACCCACCTTGGACTTTTCCACATTTTATTGTGTTACAACATGGAATCAAAAAGGATTTAATTAGGAGTTAATGTCAAAGTGAAAAATAAAATCTACAAATTGTTCTAAATTAATTACAAATATAAAACATATTTGTAATTAATTGCGCATTTTTTGGCAACCCGGTTTCTCAAGGGTGCTCAGCGGTTACGTCCTCCTAGGAGGACCGTTCTCCCTGAGTGGAGCCTTGATGTTGTACTGGAGGCTCTCACGAAGGCCCCGTTTGAGCCTATACACTCCATAGAGTTGAAGTATCTGTCGAAGACAGCCTTCCTCTTGGCTATAACCTCCGCTAAGCTAGTCAGTGAGTTGCAGGTGCTGTCGGTGCACAGCTCCTGTATGCGTATTTGGGACGATGGCAGCAAGGTGTCACTGCATACAAATCCTGCTTTCCTCCCCAAGGTGATTACAGCCTTCCACATGAATCAATCTGTGAAATTGGAGTCTTTCCATCCACCTCCGTTTGCTTCGGAGGAGGATAGAAAATTGAATTTCCTCTGCCCGGTGCGGGGATTGAGGTGTTACATGAATAGGACAAGTCTCTGCGGCATATGACAGTGCTGGCTTACCCCCACCTGGGAGAGTAGCTGCGCACTCTACTAGAGGGTTGGCTACATCTTGGGCCCTCTTCAGAGGGGCCTCGCTGTCCGATATATGTATGGAAGCTAGCTGGGCTACGCCGCATACGTTCTCCAGGTTTTACCGCTTGAATGTGTTAGATCCTTCCTTGCCTTCAATAGGCACGAGGATCCTTGAAGTTGCACGCTCGCACCACTAACCTTGGGTTTTACGGTTCTGATGTGTCCCTCATATGCTGCTGTTCCTTCTCCCTCGCGATGGCTCTGGTATACATTATCCCATACCTAATGTTGTTGTTGGTGGCCGTCTTCGAATTAAAGGGAATGTTAGGTTACTTACCGTAACCCTGGTTCTCTGAAAGAGAAGACGACCACCAACCACGAGGTTGCATTGGTCACCCTCACGGATTCGATGCAAAAAGAGAAATAGCTTCCTCGGTATGATGGTTTTAACCCCTAGGTAGGCGGGATCAAGGGTGCCATCCCAGGAAGGGGCTTATCGGCAGCTCTGGTATAGAGAGCTCAGAAAATACCTACCATTAGACAGACATATCACATACCTAATGTTGTTAGTGGTCATCTTCTCTTTCAGGGAACCAGGGTTACGGTAAGTAACCTTACATTATCTTACATATTGAAAATCCTGAAGGTGAAACACTTTAGTGGATCATTTAAATGGGTAATTGTGAAATAATGCTGCATAGGGTAAATAACTATTGAATCTAATACCCATATTTTACCTTATACTTAAACAAGCCCTAATTCTGCCATCTATAGGAAGTAATGGTCCTCATGCAGTATCCTGAGACCAGCACAAAGTGGATCAAATGCTACTCCCAAGAAATCTGCTTTGAAATAAAGGATGGATGAATAAAGGCTAGAAGCACTAGGGATTTACATAACTGCATCAAGCTGGGGGTTTATTATTGAGCGTAGTTTGTATTGAGAAGAGAAATGTGCATTTCAATAGCCTATACTGGTAAACTGTCCTCTTACAAATGTTTCTAAAGCCCCTCTCACAATGCTGCTCTACCCGGGTCAGACCTTACCCAGGTGGGCTATTAGATCTCACTCTGCTTTTGAAGAAGCAGGATCGACCTGGGTGACAGAAGCAAATACACATGTGTAGCAATGTTCCGGAAGCTGCTGGTTATGAACGAGTTCATCTAAGCTTTTCTGGATTGAATTGTCGGACCAAATGTTGATTAGAGCAAATGTTTCTTCATCCCTGCTGCAATCTGGTGCATGGTGTGTCTAAATCAACAAGAATATAGCTAAACGGAATAAACAGAAATGTTCCTTGCCAGTGAAATCTTCACGCAGACATGGCTGTTTGTTACGTCATAGGCTTACGAACAGCCGTCATGCATTTTGTCTTGCTCAACCCGGGTCAAAGTGTGTCAACCCTGAGGTGGGTCGCTGCTGACCCAGGTATGACCCAGGTAGGTGGTTTCACACTACACAGGATTGTGACCCGTGTAGCCAGAAGCACCAGTGGGAAAGGGGGCTTAAGATCACTCTGAAAGATAATCCTGTTGTGTACTGCAACTGTCACAAGAAAAACTAAAAAGAAGTAGGGTATATTAATAATATGGGTAAGGAACTTAAAGGGTACGTTTCACCCTATATACAAACTTTTGCGTGTTGCAAGCACTCAATATGGTATTTTCACTGACAACATTATTTTTTTTTTGAAAAACGACTCGTGGTGACTGTGGCGGAGTGTCCCGCCCCTATGTATTTATTTATTATTATTTGTATTTGTTTGTGGCATGGATAAAAGCGCCGCCTCTTTTGTTATTGTTTTTTATTATTTATATTTAGAAACCTCGTGAGGATGCATGACTGATCAGCTACTGATTATTTAACTAGCTGACAGTCATGCATCCTTACCAAACGCGTGCAGACTCTGGCCGAGGGGTAATAAGATAATTAACAGCTAGTTAACCCCTCGGCCAGAGTATAAGAACCTGCAGCTGTCCGTTCTGCAGGGTGGGGTTGTGTGTTCGGTGAGTGGAGAACGGGATAGGAGACAGAGGTAATAATTTTAAAAAGTAATAAGTAGTTAAATCTGCTCACCATGTTTTGTCTGTATAGTTCGTTTTGTTTGTCTTTTTGTTTTGGCAACGAGTGCCGTGTCCTGTGTTTTGTGTTCTGTTTAATTATTAAATGCTGATCGCGATCATGCGCTCAGCTTCATCAAAACCCCAAGTCTCTGTGTGTTACTTCCTGTTTCTGGTCTGACGTCACCCACTGCAGCCGTCTTTGTGACAATGACTGTGACAGGAAATGACCGAGGTTGAGACTCAGAGACAGTTTAAACGTTCAAAATAAAGCTTTTAATAAACAAAAATACAAAATAAACCGGCACAAGGGCCAAACAAAAAGGTTTTAAAACACAAAATACAAACAAAATGAAACTTACAAAAGAATAAAGCTTCCAGGCTGGGCGTTGCCTTCACTGGATTCAAAAACAAACAAACAGAAAAACAGCACACACAAAACACTCTTGTTTCTTCTCCTTCTAGAACACTCTCTAGCCAGGGCCTCTCCCCTGGCTTTTATCCCCTGTGGCTGGAGCCCAATTAATCAATAATTGCTGATTATTCAATTAGGGCTCCAGCCACATTCTCACATGTTTTCCTGGCAGGAAGGAATTTTAACCCCCTCCCTGCCAGTCCCAACCACGTTCATAACGACGGGGCAGTCCCCCGTCACAGTGACGAATATAGAACGAAAATGCCTGAAATTTAACAATAATTCTGGAAATTGCCGAGCACACTCCAAACTCTTATGAAGTTTCAGTGACATCAGTTTGAGTACCCAACAGACAAGGAAATGGAGTCCAATACAGAAACTGATAGCAACACCAGCGACAGGTATTTGGATTACAGTCATTTGTTATGACAGTGACAGTGAAAATGAAAGTGACCTGAAGTAACATGAAGATTCCCAAATGTCTGAAGATTGAAGAAATAGTAATGGAGCAGTACCTTACCGGTTTGAACCAGTAGCAAGGCCAAATGTTTTGGGCGATAATGTGCCGGTGAGAAATCAACCACCACCAGCACGCAGACTTGGTAATAATTAGGGGTCTACTTAAATCGCAGTAAATTTATGTATTTTTCATGGGTATGTTACGGAATAAAATTAGGATTTCGCGGACATTTCGCGGACCTGTTTAAACATTAAATAAACCTAAGTAGACAGTATTTCAGAACACTATAAATCCTAAAAATAGTGGTACTTGCTTCCTTACTAAAACAGAGTGCTGGCATTTGTTAAAGGCGAGTATGCAGCATCCCCCTGTAGTTGACTTGCCCATACATTGAGACTGCACGTCTGCATCCACTGAATTAGTTGGAAGTTAAGGCAAAGCTTTACAGTTATACAGATGTGGAAATCGATTAGAAACAGCCCAAAAACTCTGTTACACAAGGGCATTTGGCATACTTTAACCCTTTGCGGTCCATTTATTTATCGCGCGTCAGGCACGCCAGGTCTAATTAATTTTCACACGCGCAGTTAATTTTATACGCGCTGTTTAAAAGTATTTTTTTTCACAGTCAAACGGGTTTAAATGGCCCTGCATATCAACAAAGCACACACTAGGCATCTCCAGCCCCGCCCAGCCTTTTGTTTGCTATAGCGTTCAGCTGTGTAAGAAATAAATAATAATAATAATAATAGTCGTACATACCGATCGATCATCTCCAGATCACTCGTTTTATCACCAAACTCCTCAATAATGCGATCCAAGTCATTATTTATTACTATAACATCTGAAAAAAGCTCTGCAAATGTCCATGATAGTCTCATACGCCTTTTTTTTTTTTTTTTTTTCCGACTTGTCTCAGCTCCTGTCGCTACCCCTCGGCAATTGAATGGTTTTCTCGGCTTTTTCCGGAGAAAAAACGACTAAACACCCGTTTATTGCGTTGCTATAATGATGTCGGACCCAGTCCGACAAAGGACCTGTGAGGAATAATTGCAATGTCAGACCCAGTCCGACAATGGACCGCAAAGGGTTAATAAAGTCAATGTATGCAAAACGTTCGTTGTCATGTTATTTGTCCCATCCAATAATTTATTTTATTAGTACCGAGTCAAAACAAAGAAGACGTGGCTATTCGGGTCTAAAATTCCAACTGTAACAGCAGGTTGAAGCGAGGTGGCAGTGCTGGATCGTTTTAGTACTGATTTAACTTGCAGACAGGAATACTTTTTGTCTGCGCTGACTTTCCAGTTTGGTTTCTGAAAGCTGTTTATTTTCCGTTCTGTTCAGCAGCCTTTGTGGTAGCCTTTTGTTTAATGTGTGATTAATGTAAAGACGCATTGATAGGCTGATTAAAACTTTGTCACTTGAATAGTAAACAAGAACGTTAACTGCTTTAAAGAATTTATTTTGTAAATGTTACTTGTGGACGTTTTTTGTTTGTTTATTTTTTGCTTAAGTGCAATGCACACAGGACGGCGAAGGAATCAAAAAGGGCTATCTACAGAATGCAGATATGTAGTTTGCCGTTGCGTCACTTGTATTGTGCAGTAGTTCATTTAAACAAGGTTTCTTTTTTCTTCCTCTCCGTACTTGTTTGTATGCATTGGCCCCTAAGAGGTGAATTTCACAGTGACCCCTCAATTTCACGATTTCCGCGAAATCTGCGAAATCGCGATTTAGGTAGGTCCCTAGTAATAATGATTAGTAATGGCACAATTTCAAGTTGTGTCACATCAAACAGAAGCTGATTTTAAAGTATGTTAATTGCAGGATGAGATGTTATGATTTTTTGTATTTATTTTTAATTACCACATTTATAAGTACCAATGATAAAGTGCCTTCTTACAATCTGAATTAGATCATGTCTCTGCCTATTTCACACATTTGTACGTTTATCATACGTAGCTAAGCAAGTGACAAAATAGAATATTTAATATTGCTTTTTATAACCAAAGCCCCTTCAGCTTCAGCCCTGATCATTAAATAAATTACCCTAAAATGTGCAGAAAAGTGATCTACTCATGTAGTTAAGACGGTTTATCATTATCATTTTAAAGGAAAAATTAGAAAACAATGAGAATGAAGGGAAGTGGCTCTAGCTCAACTATGGCAGAGACCCCTAGTTTTTGTTTGAGATATTAAAATTGTATATTTCATGTATTTAATTACCTTACCCGGAAATGTGTTTTATTGATTTATTTATCCATTTTCCAATTGTACTGCAGGTGTAACTGCACATTGTGTGCAAATGGAAACAGTACTGGAGATTAGGTGCTGCAGGGAAATTGAAGTGGTGTGGCAGAAGGTGTCAGATCAGATGCCACCTAATGAATATACTTGCATAACCAATCATCCAGGATTCCAATCTGCTTGTCTCGACATCTGGGTGTTAGAGATTGCCTATTGCCAGGCAGCATCATGGGCAAATGAATAAACCTTACCACAAGTGAGTATTATGTTTAAAACATAAATGTAGTGTATATTCATTGTGTTGCAGCTGATATAACACCTTCTGATATCAAAACTACATTGCACTTTACTTTTTAAACGGGTAAGGTAACAACACACAAAAACTAGGGGTCCATGTGAAGTTGCCAATGACTTAATAAATTTGACCTGAGTCAATTTTATACTATTCAATATCTATCTTTGCCGTGGCTAAGTAGGATTTTTTTTTTTAAACTAAACTGTAAATGTAGTTAGATTGTCCACAGTACTACTGCATTCTATAGAGAAGAACAACCTGAAATTGAACAGAGTACCTGGACTGTTTGGCCTGACACTTCATTCCTAGGTTTAAAAGGATGTCTGTCATTTATAAAGGGGGCGGATCTTCGGTGCATTAACTCATCGACCCAGAAGGGAAATGATGTGGCAGGCATGGATTGGAGGAGTGGCTGCAATCGTTTACCAAGGGGTCATGAGTGACGGTATAAATAGGGGACGAAGCGACGTAATCTGTTCCTTCGTTTTGGTTAGAGTACAACCTAGAAGGACTACTACTTTTTCATAACAACGCCTCCTTAGTGGGCGTTGTTACGAAACAGGTTGAGAAACACTGATTTAGATGGCTACACACAATCTAGGAGCTGTCGCTAAAGGCCAGCACAAACCTGGCCAACACTGCACTTTGTTTGCACTAAAGTATTGTATTTTCACCACGAGCACTAGAGCATGCACTGTGGACGGGTGTTTGTGTATGTGTTACGTGTGGGTGAATTAAAACTGTTATTAATTTCGGGGCCAACCCATGTATTATAGATAAGTAATAAACGTCGCTGTATTGCTTCTCATTGACATTGTTATTATTTACTGTTCGCCCATCAGGCATTTGGATTACAAAATACAACCATTAAACAACATTGCACCTGGATTATAATTGTCTGTCTGTTTATTGATCACCTGCTCCTGCACACTGTTAACCACTTTGCCACAGTTAGCCAACAGGCTCCATAATTGCAGGACAAGTTAAGACAGAACAGGGATTTATTGTCACTAAGCAGAAAGAGTAACTTGAGTGTTAAACATTTGCTAAATTGGTATTGTTACATAATTACTGCGAGGCATTATGATACAACAATAATCCTTTATGAGAAAAAATGAATGAATTATTTCAGTAGCACTTTAGATTACAGTGCACAAATAACCATGTAATTCATGTGTAATTGTATGGTAATAATCCAGTAATAATCCAGTTTTACTGGGTAAATACCAATTGTTTTCCGTTCTTTCATTGTAACTACTATTAGAATAGACTGGAATACTGCAACTGAATAACCGTTCATTTATTTGCTGCCTGTTTCTCATTGCAATCAGTAACTGCATTAATGAGAATACCACTTTAAGACGACAGGCAACAGCAAATTGTTAAAATTGTAATTATAGTAGGAAATGAGACCATTTCCATTTAATTACCTACTTATTCCAACAGTAGTTACAATGAAAGAAAGGAAAACAATTGGTATTTACTGAGTAAAACTGGATTGTTACCATAAAATTACACAGTAATGACATGGTTATTTGTGCACTGTAATCTAAAGTGCTATCATTATTTCTTATGGTTTCTTTGTTTTTTGCAGTTACCCATATATTATATTTAATGTTTAGAGTATACATTTTGTAATTTATTATTATAAAAAGTAATACTGAATTTTTATTTTAGGAAATTGAGATGTACTGCTGCAGACAGTTTGTGAGGTGGTGCTGGGGTTACTTCGGGAAGGATACCAGAGTTCCTTTACCATCCTGTGTGGTCACAAGAATCAGGAGGATTTTTCCTTCAGCAGATGCTTGATACACATGATTTCAGCTGCCATGGTCGGATTAATAAACTGAATTGATACAATTTGAATATCAGAATTAGTAGAACTATCATTTTCATCATCTTTTCATAACTTCTATTCAGGTTTTGTAAATGCAATAATAAATAGGTTACTTTATCAGATTCATATGTTTTTCTTTAAATCCACAGCTTCAAGCAGTTTTAAATAAGAACAAACATGTTTCGGCCAATTGGCTTTTATCAGTGTAATACAGAAAGAACAAAGAACACAAGAGTTAAATTCAGTAACACACGAAAATTCACTTACCATGTCGGGAAAGTAGCACAGCAGTCATACCGGTCCGAAATTATTTTGATCTGTACCAGTCAAGCAGTCAGTCGGTAATGTCGTCCTGTTAGCAAAATGCACTTAACAGAGGATGTGATCACCCCTAACAGCAATACATGTTTCGTAGCATCTTCCCATGCTAAAACAAGGTTATCCAACAAGCAGGAAGGTAACCAATTCTACTCTTGTATGAGCTTGTCAAAGCTGAAGAGGAAGGAACTGGATGTTGTTCAGCTTCAAAAGTATGGTCAGCAACACAATCACCACCACCTGCATCATCACCATCAGTTCTGGTGTCTTTTACACGTGCTGTTTAAAAGTTTTTTTTTTCACAGTAAAACAGGTTTAAAAGGCACTGCATATCAACAGGACACTCAGTACTGCATCTCCAACCCCGCCCCACCCCTTGTTTACTATATTTTTCAAATGCCTCTTAATAATGGTACGTACCGATAAATCATCTCTTGATCACTCGTTTTATCACCAAACTCCTCATTAATGCGATCCAAGTCATTATTTTATTACTATAACATCTAAAAAAAGCTCTGCAAATGTCTGTGATGTTCTTTGAGCGCTGGATGCGGAAGCAGCTATCTTGTTTGTTTATGTCCGTGTTATCTATGTGGTGTCGGATCTATCAGTATTCAGTATTATTTTTTTTTTCCGGGTTCACTACAGTACAGAGCAAAATACCTTCACCGTTTGATGAACAAACCAGATCCAATGCACGCTTCTGCAGTACACCGCCTGTTTGTTCTCAAACTGACGTCACCGGCAGCAGTTGCCAGATAGCGTTGTTTTTTGGTTGGGCCGCTCGGGAGAGACTTCAAATCCATTTTTATTAGAAGTTAAGCAAAATAAATAAATAAATAAATATTTTAAACAGGAGAAAGAAAGTGAACCCTAAGTACATGTTTTTTTTAATTGTTTGGATGTATTATTGCACTGTCCAATGTACCACTGTACATATTTTGCACATTAGGTACATATGTCCCACAAATGGGTTTAAGTACAGGAAGACACCAGAATTTTTTTTTATATACCTTATTTTTCTTTAACAGTAGTAAAACAAAAAAAAAAATGATTAGACAGAATGATTAGTAGCTTGTTTGGCATTCCACATGATATCATCCTTTCATGATTATTGGGATAGAAGGAATCTCACTGAGATTCACTGAAAGAGGGGATTGACAATCAATTATTGTGGCACACTATATACATTGACACACAGGAGTTTGTACAGGAGTTTTTGGCAAATGCAGTTTTATTATTCCAAACAAGTCTTTGAACTGCTGAGCTACTTGAATGTATCTTTGTGTCATGAATTTCAGCATGCAGTGTGCTGATACTCGATTTTACATTGTGGAAAAATTTGACAGCCAGAACATGATACAATTTACATTTCCTTCTGAGTAGGTTCAACTATAGCTTGCATAATGTCTGTTTTCCACATAAACTATCACAAACTTGCTAAAGACAACAACATTTGCAGATTTTTTATCAGAATCCATACTTTTATTTATGTTTTAAAAGCAGAAGGTGTCCTGGTTGCAGTTGTAGTCTGGGACATATACTCCAACTTGTCACTCTGTATCATGTCATTCAATCGATGTTACAGCCAACAAACGAACAGTTAACCTTTGTACTGACCAATAACTCATTTAACGTGTCATATGGATCAACATCTTTGTTTAACTTTGCTTCATGATGTACCAATACATTATTTCATAAAGTGCCTATGCTGTAGTAAAGATGTTATCCTGCCTCCACATTTTCTGTGCAACAAATACCAGGTACTAGGACTGTGGTCCTAATTTTCATTATTTTTGCACCAGTGTAAACTTTTGCCTCCTTTTTCTTAAACAATGTAAATGTTTAAGAAACAATCTGTAGTGTTTACTGCTTCTAAACAAAAGTTCCTTGATGATCATTCACCATGTAAACTACATTTTAAAAAGAACATCAATCTTGTATTATTTTACAAAAAAACTTTATAGTACAGTTGGATGTTCATTATTTTATTTGAAACACATCTTTATATGATTTTATGAAGATTCTCAGGAGTTAAATGTAACAACGATAAGTCTTTTAAATGTAACTTGACTTTAAACTTGAAGTCTGATCATGGATATGTTAATGCTGTTATTTACTAATTTATTCATGCTGAGAATTTAATTTTAAATATCTCCTGACTAGAAAGATCTTAAAACTAATTACATTTTGGTAAATCTAGGTTTTAACAAGAACAAATGTTTTCTTATAGCGATAGTGCCCTGTCGATGAAGGCTCTACCGTGTGTTAGTTGACCTTTAGTCTCGTTAGCAACCTCGCCTTTTGTTCAGGACGCATAACTCCAGGCACGGTCAACTACCACACAGTACAGCCTTCACCGATGGGCAGATGGGCACTATCGCTTAATTAGAATGCTTGCTGCGCCCCAGTTTGACATGGCCGCCCAAGGGGGAATGCCCTACAGGTTGAGAAATGCTGAGCTAGAGTGGCACGAAAATGAGCGTGCTGTAAAATGGGAAAATACAGTATAATTTGAAAATACTTTGCTTTTTGGGGGACACTGAAGTTTCAAATCCAATGAATCAGATACACTTCTATTTGAGTAATAGCAGGGACTGGATCCTTACTAACAAACGCATTAGGAGTATAGCAAAACATGTATATTTTACATTACTTATCAGTGCATTTCATTATTAATCAATTGAATCATCACACTGAGATTTGAAGAGTAAGTGGCTAGAGTGTTTTTGACCCCTCCTTACATTTTTATGATGTTTACAGTCATTCGTAATGGATATTAATAATGTATACATTTTTGATAATTCTGTATCATAAGAAAGTTTACAAAGGAGAGGAGGCCATTCAGCCCATCTTGCTCGTTTGGTCATTAGTAGCTTATTGATGCCAGAATCTCATCAAGCAGCTTCTTGAAGGATACCAGTGTGTCGGCTTCAACGACATTACTGGGGAGTTGGTTCCAGACCCTCACAATTCTCTGTGCTTTCAACAGAGTTCACAAACTGCTCTTTGATTCTAGTTGCCTGCCATAGACAAATGTAACATGTGCCACTATACAGTTGTGTGTAGTTAGTATATCTCATGTGCATCAATATTTAATTGATACATTTTGCTATTGTTTTTAACCTTTTGAGTCTGCAAGTGCTCTATATCCAAGCAACTACTAAGCTAATGGGTTTTTTAAATGCTTGAATTAATGTGAAAAAACATGCACACAAGGCACTGCCAAATACCCATAGCCAGTGCCTTACCATTCAATTGTGAGGCTCAATAGTTGTGGTGTTTTATTACCACTTTTATCCTACATTATACTACATTTTGATTTATCCAAGCCCCTGTACTGGCCAGAACTTAAGAAATCATTATTTGTACTAGAATAGTAGGCTTCATTTCCTTCCTTTTTGTGTATCACTGCTTTCATTGGTTATGTTGAATTATTCTGAGACAAAGTATCTTTACAATAATTTAAACCTTAAATTCCATTCAACCTAGATCACTGCCTTGTAAATTTCCATTAATGTGCATTTCAAAACCATGTAAAACCCTAAGGGCTCTATAGCATGTAGGACTCAAACACTCCAAATGGATGTCATTGAACTTATATACAATTTTCACAGAGGTATGTGCAATTATTCATACTACTAATTAATAATACATTAAAATAAGTTCCTCTTAAATAAATTGGCTTAAAAAACAATTTAAATAGGTTTAAGTACCACTGTGCACAGGGCTTTTGCTGCATGTTCATACATCAAAGAAATATTAAAATGACACACAGTACTCATCCCCTTGACTTAGCTGATAATACTTATTTATTAAAGGATTACTGACTGTTTGTCGATTTTGTACAAGCTGCCCCGAATGTCAGTTGGCCATTCCCAGAGCCGTCCCGTGAGCACCGCTAGTGTCATCACTATTAGTGGAAGCTCAATTCAAGCAAATTGAAGTAGACATGGTGGGACCACTGGAGAAGAGTACATCGAGATACACACACCTATTGGTTATTGTGGATAATTGCAAAGCATACAACATGGTTTATTTAGATTTCCAGAAAGCTTTTGACAAAGTCCCGCATAAAAGATTAATTCTCAAACTGAACGCAGTAGGGATTCAAGGAAATGCATGCAAATGGATTAGGGAGTGGTTAACATGTAGAAAACAGAAAGTACTGATTAGAGGAGAAACCTCAAAATGGAGTGAGGTAACCAGTGGTGTACGACAGAGATCAGTATTAGGTCCTCTGCTATTCCTAATCTACATTAATGATTTAGATTCTCGTATAGTAAGCAAACTTGTTAAATTTGCAGACAACACAAAAGTAGGAGGAGTGGCAAACACTGTTGCAGCAGCAAAGGTCAATTCAAAATGATCTAGACAGCATTCAGAACTGGCAGACATGGCAAATTACATTTAATAAAGTGTAAAGTATTGCATGCAAGCAATAACAATTATAAATATCACATGGGAGATACTGTAATTAAGGAAGGGAACTATGAAAAAGACCTAGGAGTTTATATTGACTCAGAAATGTCTTCATCTAGACAATGTGGGGAAGCTATAAAAAAAAGGCCAACAAGATGCTCGGATATATTGTGAGAAGTAAACTTTCTTATATGTTCTTCTTATATGTTCTTTCACAACACACTATCCCCAAGCCATTCCACTCTGTTCTGCCATGTCTGATGCCTATGAACTTGTCAAAGTTTTCTCCCAGGTAGGTATCCCCGGGAAATGTTAACTGACCAAGCTGTTAACCCTTTAAGGACTGGGATCGTGTTAACACATTCATACTGGAGTGGGCTTCTAGGACCGTGATCGTATAAAAAAAATGCATTTTGTTTTGACTTATAGGGCCACCATACTTTGAAATACAGGCTTGAAACACATATCATTGGATAGGGGATGGACTGACATTCACTTCCTGATAGTTCCTGATGTCACTTAGGGGGGCATTTAGTGTCTAAAGGGCGGAGAAAGTATTTGCCGCGCGGAGAGAAAATACATCACAGCCTGCTTCAGAGAAACTTGTAAGAAAGACATGGAAAAATGCTGTAAATCCAGTGTATTTGACATAGTTATATTAGAACATGCATTCTGTCATGTGTTTTAATATGTTTACGACTGTAAGTCGCCCTGGATAAGGGCGTCTGCTAATAAATAAATAATAATAATAATAATAATATATATATGTTTTCACAATATTTATAAATATCAAGAAACAAGTGGATATAAGCAGATACTATTGAACTAAAGTTATCGGGTATGTTTTTTTCTTATTATTATTACTGATAAATGAATGAATAACTATAATTTTTATTTATAAATATTTATTTTGAGAAAATAATTGAGAGTAGTGTCCATTTTGCTTATAAATGTATTATGTCATTGCAGTCACTCAGGTGAAACAATGTCTTGTAATTTGCCCAAACATCAATATTTTTCAACAAAACTTTCATGTAAGGTACTTTGGGTCATAGAATAACACATTTGTATATATGTATCTCTAAGCAGAATATATAATAAAAAATACTTTACGTGGGCTCCCGAGTGGCACATCCAGTAAAGGCACTCCGCCCGGAGTGCAGGATGCACAATATAGCTTGGAGATCACCGGTTCGAATCCAAGCTATGCCACTGCAGACCGTGGATGGGAGTTCACAGTGGGCGCCGCAAAATTGGCCAAGCGCTGCCTGGGCGGGGTAGGGTTAGGTCGGCTGGGGAGTCCTTGGCTCAACGGACACTAGCAACCCCTATGGCTCGCCAGGCACCTGCAGGCCAGCCTGTACGCAATTCAGAACTTTTTAAAACTATCTTTTTAATTCTCCTCTCTCTCTCTCGTTCCTTCTCCCTGAACACCCAACCCTGAGTGTGCTTCGGGCCTCTATATATACAGCTGTGCCGAGATTCAATTACTAATTAATCATTCACTTGAATCTCGGCATGTGAACTAATTTGTGCAATCCTGTGCTCATATACTAGTAAATACTTTATCTGCATGTGAAGTGAAGTGCAATCCCGTGCCTAAATACAACTATATATTTTAAATCGCTAGTGCTACACAGACGCATTTATATCCCATCCACCAATACATATACACCAACATTATACACCACATGCAACATATACACATAAAATACACACAGGGGCAGGGCACACTGCCACATATATGTTTTTTTTGTCAATTTAGTATCCAGGCTGTTTTGACACAGGCACCTTGCTACAAGGCAAGCAAAAAAATATATAGACTAATTGAATGTTAATAATCTTCGTGAAGGTCCTTAACTAGCAGATAATGAACTGTGGTGTGGTTGGTGGTGAAGAGTATATATAGTATGGCAAGCCAAATTATCATTTAGAGACATCTCAAATTAATTTATATCATTTCCAGATATCAAAATATTTGAAGATATCTTCAAATATTTAAAGATATCCTAAGATATCTAAAATACATTTTGAGATGTCTGAAAATGTATTTAAGAGCTATGTTAAAATGGAGCTTTGAATGAGATATCTAATATCATACATTTTAAAGTTGTTATAAAACATCTAATGCAGCTGTGGCAAAGTGGTTAATAGTGTAGGTGATTAAAGAACAGACAGACAATTGTAATCCAGGTGAAAATGTTTGTTTTTATTAGTTGTTTTTGTCCAGAAAATACTAATGATGGTTAGTAATACAGCGGTGTGTATTACTTACATTTACAATCCCCAAGCTGGTCCCGAAATAATAGTCCCGTTCTTGTATCCCCACATTAAACACAAAATACATACACAAGTCTGGTTAGTGCGTGAATTAGTGATTGTGGTGCAATACAGTTTTACAGTGGTGTTCCGGGTATGCGCAGGCCTCTGGTGACAGCTCCGGAACATGTTAGCCATCTAGTGAATACACTCAACAATAGACAGTACAAACAAACACTCACAATTATTTCACCAACAGTATGGGTCCTTCCAGGTCAATGACACAACCAAAATGAAGAAACAGATAACATTGCTTTGACCCCTATTTATACCGTCGCTCATGACCCCTTGGTAAATGATTGCAGGTTTTTTTTATGATCTGCAGCTACCACATCATTTCCCCTCCGGGTCAATGAGTTAGTGTACCGAAGCTCCGTCTCTTCTACGTGACCGACTTCCTTTTACCCCTCGGAACGAAGTGTCAGGCCAAGTAGTCCAGAGTACTTTGTTCCCGTTACCTAGCACCCTCACAGGTCAGGAGGGAGATTTGCCACCAAGAATTATTGTCTTTCTGTCACACAGCCCATCAGCAGCTCTAAAATTGGGCTAGGCCGTGATTGCATTGGACCTTAACATCAAAGAGAAGGTGAATGAAAAAAAAAAACAATAACTAGGTTCAGATTTTAAAGTCAGTTTAAGAAGTATTCAAGAAGACATCAGTGCGTATTAATATGCAGTAAACAGTTTTGTTTGTGTTGACTGTGAGTGACACACAGCAAGCAAGCAAGCCTGCCTCCCTGCCCCATTGAGTTTAGCTGATGCACTGAGCCTGAGGACAGGTGGTGAGAAGAAGCAAATGCTCAGCATTTAAAATACTATATATACTCAATTCTCATTAAAACAAACTCTGATTGGACACATTTCCTGATACTACACATTTTTTACATGGTCCTGGCCAAATTTAGCAGTAGCTTAAATGACTTCTTATAATACAAATTCTTAATTGTATTTGTTACTTGCTTTCATTTCAAATGGCATTTTGTTTAGCACACATTTTCAACAGCTGTTCAATGATTGTAAATGCAGCAAGGACTCAAAGTAAAAGCTTGTGAAGTGAAGATTTGCTTCTATCATAGTCTAGTCTACAACTACTGGAGAAAGGTTATATGTAGAAGGGTATATATTGAAATGCAAAACCACCTCACCTACCACAGTAGTGCTTGTCTGAAGATTAATGAGGTATTTCTGTAGAGTTCAGGTTTTTCACAAGCACAAGGTCTGCATGAGTGATATAATTAATTTTACAACACCAGGGTGTTGTCACCCATCAGTCCTATGCCATGTTGCTATGATAAGTATTCTCTAATTAAACCTAAAAATGCAACCTTGTGACATTTAAATACTGTAGTGCAAAAAAAGCTTTACTAAGAGTACTGTTGTATATTGTTACTAAGTTTTGTCTGACCTGCTTATTATTAAAAAAAAAAAAAATGTATACTAGTTGTTCTTGCAGGTTGAGCATATTTGTTGTGTGATGCATATCTTTAGATGTCCTGGTTATATTGCGTTGGTGGTATGGTTACTTTTAAAAGCATAAATGATGGAAAAAAATTAATCAGTTATTTTTAGCTATACAACCCAGTAAAATCAGTCATATATGCAATTCAGTTCATGTCAACAACAATTTAAACTTTAGTATATACAGTATATATAACATGTAATTGTTCTGGTGCATTCAATAAGTATGAGCAGAAATACATTTTAACAATTTTTCTTCTAAAGCAAATGTTGGTGTTAAAAATGATGAAAGTAGAGGATACATCGTTAAACAAAAATGAATTAGATGCGTTTTATTTAGATGTGATGCTGATCCATGGAATTGTGCCACCTGTATTGTACTTACTGAAATGCTTTTACAATACAGAACTGCAGTTCCTATACACTTCTGGTTACAGTTTCAATTAAATGTCTTCTTTGTCTTGATGTGTAAAGAACAGTTTTTCATAAATGCTAAAAGTGGAATGCAATATGCAAACTCAAGGGCGACTGCATTGTTTTGTGCCATATATACCATATTGTAATTTTGAAAATAGCAAATGCTGGAAGGAGGCATGATCCATGGAACACAGAAAGGGTTAGCAAAGCAAGAGAATACTTCTTACAGCGCATGTGTTTTCTGTGATTATTCAATAATAAAATAAGCATTACTTCCATTATAGTAAACATCCTGCCACAGGAGCTTATATTGGGAAGTACAGAAACTGTACCTGTGTATTATGGAACTTTAATAATTAACTTCATTATTGCTGTGAAATATATAGATATGTATGAAACATTTTTTAAATAAATAAAATTCATACTTCATAATTACTCAGGATTCAGAATATTTGCGTGTATTAAACCTGGATATGTGCTTGCAATAAAATTAATTAGTTTGGAATTAATTACTTCACACAGGTATGAAGTATGAGGTTTACATTATTATATTTTTTTTTGTTTGATTAAAACCTACATTTCCAAATCAGCACTGTTTAGCAAGCTACCTCTTCACACAACAGAGCCTTGTATGTACAGTAGGTTTCTAGCCTGCAGAATCGGGATCAATCAAAAACTGTATTGCAGAAATGCCGCTACTTTATGATACTGTGAACATGTAAGATAAACTCCAGGTTTTTTTTGACACCATTTTGTGTTGCTTGTTTTTGTACCCAGGCTGACATACTGCATGCAGCAGTGTGGAGTAGTGGTTAAGGCTCTGGACTCTTGACTGGAGGGTTGTGGTTCAATCCCCGGTGAGGGACACTGCTGCTGTACCCTTGAGCAAGGTACTTTACCTAGATTGCTCCAGTAAAAACCCAACTGTATAAATGGCTAATTGTATGTAAAAAAAAAAAAATAATAATAATGTGTAAAAAAATAATGTATTATCTTGTAATAATTGTAAGTCGCCCTGGATAAGGGTGTCTGCTAATAAATAAATAATAATAATATATAAGTATACTGTATATGACATGAAATGATCACTGGAGTTTTATGAGTTATACCCAGTAAGTGACACTTTTGTTCTGCAACCCAAAATGCATTAGTCGTCCCAAAAGAGGAGTAAAATACAGAAGTGCTACTCTGGATGGAAGTTAATACATTTCGGTAGCCAATGTTGTTTTACATTTTAACACAGAACAGAGTCACAGGAAGAAACATACAATTAATCTATTTTTGAGAATTACAATCATGTTGAAATCAGTCAAATTTAGTCTGAAATGCCAAAGTTTTTAGACTATTACAAGCAATTGAAGTATTTGTTTTGTACGTTGTACTGTTTCCTGAAATGCACAGTCCCCATTGAGGAATGCATAATTGAATATGTCTGAATAAAATGTAGCTAGGACACCATCTGTCTAGCACTCTTGCTTCCGAACACAAAGATACATTGATCAAGTTCCTGTCACATAGGGGAGAAATACAACCTACCATAAGTTAAAAGTTAGATTTTCTGGTGTAGAAACCCCACACGCATTACATGATATATATTGCAGCTTCTTTGAATTGACAGACTTCATTATCCAAACCCCAAAATGACTGAATCCTGACTTATGTAAATTATGAGCAGGAATTTCGGGATTCATATTTTTATGAAGGTACGCAAATAATTGGATAAGCAAAAGCATAAAGAACATTCCATTTTTTTTTCTTTTTCTGGACCCGTTCTGTGTCATATACAACTGCATCCAACTGAGGCTAGGTGCGGGGCCTGACGTTGGGGCTCCAGTCAAAGTGCTCCTATTGTACAGACATGAACATGGTATTTACTTGAACCAGTTAGAAGACCTTTCAGAATAGACTGGTAAGGACAAACGACAAATAGTAACCGAACTTCTGACTTATCACATGATTTTACTGTGCGCCTTCTACATTGAACACAGACATCATTTTTGTGAAAACATTATTTATTTATTTATTTTTATTGAGCATTAGTTCCTGAGGGTTAAAAGTCAGATTGTCCTAGGAAAGGGTTACAAGTTGTGTACATTTGTGAATAAATGCTTTTAAACATAACTGTTCAGATTATTGGTATAAAAAAGATTTCACTATGAGATACAGTATTATACAGCCTAAGAGGCTGACTTATTATGAACTGCATTAGGTACAGTACTTTAGCAGTGTTAGCAGTCATGTTTGGGTAACACTTTTTATTATGACGCTGCTTATTAATGCG
This sequence comes from Acipenser ruthenus, assembly GCF_902713425.1. Classification (NCBI taxonomy): domain Eukaryota; kingdom Metazoa; phylum Chordata; class Actinopteri; order Acipenseriformes; family Acipenseridae; genus Acipenser; species Acipenser ruthenus. The sequence goes on from NW_026708227.1 coordinate 39,146, forward strand.
TAATAAATGTTTTACAAATATATAATAGATGCTTAATAACTATGTTATACAGTGTTAATAAAGCATTCTAGATGGTTTATAACCATAAAATGGCCATAGACAGAATTACGTTTGTCACCTATTCTACTTTTGCATGTTTAAACGAAATTCCATCTATGGCTATTGCATGGTTATATTAACATTTTATTAACGCTATATAACATAGTTATTAAGCATATATTACATGCTCATAGGATATTTATAAACTGTAATAAGCAGCATCTTAATATAAAGTGTTACCCATGTTGGCTTTATCAAAGTTAATGTTTATTTGGGGAAAATAAAATCAAACCATTTGAATCAGAGCCTAAGTAGGCCATAAAATTGAAAATGTGTCTTGTTAATAACATAGTGTGTTGCACTGGGGCTTGGTGTTTATTCAGACAGGTGGATTTTGCTATAGAAAGGAAATGCTGATGATGCAATGTGCTGACCCACATACTGGCTCCCAACAGATTGCACCAGCTGGCTCTGTGTGCTTATTGTTTAAATAAGACCACACACTTTTCCATCCAATCCTTTACTCCAAAGACTGATATATGAGTATTGCCATGTTCACTGTCAGGTAAAAGGTTCAGGGAATAAAAGTGATGTTGGACACTAGGTTCTAAATGGCTGTTTCTTCTAAAAAAATATCTTCAATCTAAACAGGTATTCTATTATATTATGTACACATGGTACAATTACATATTACAAAATAATACTAATATACACAAATTCAGGCACAGACTTTAATCAATAGTGTACCTTTTCTCTTTTTATTTTTTAATTTAGAGTACCCAATCATTTATATATTATTCTCCTTTCTCCCAAATTTGAGTGCCACATCTTTGCTCCAAAAACACAAAACAGCTGTCTAGCCCATGGGAGGGCAAAGGCCAATGCAGTGCTCTTCATAGGTCCCCAGCTAAGATTGACAACTTAGACAACGAATTACATGACTCACCCTGCACTCCATGTGGCAGTGGTTTTACAATGTGAGCTATTTATGTGTATTTCGAAACCAAATACCTGCAGTGAAATTAAATACAACAGTGTTTTAGTAACAGAAGAATGTATTTCAGCAACTTAAACATTCATAATAGTTTTTTTTAAATAAGAAAGTGAATAAAAATGTGAAATGCTCTGCATAGACAACACACCATTTAACATTGTATCTCAGCAGTATCAGTCAGGTATATGAGCTAACATTGTTAATGTCAAAAACACTAATAGTACATTCACTTTCAGGAAAGTGGATGTCCTCCTTTGGGGAGATATTGTACACTGCTTTCCAAATGTAAGGGAGGATAATAGAATTCCCAAATTAACACAAATATTTAATAGTACAGAAATTCAACTGAAGCAATCAAAGCAACCATTCTGCACCAAAAAGTCTGTTAAAGCAAACATTCGCCTGTTACTCCCTAGTAAACAGGGTGAAACAAGTGGGAGGAGGCATCTCTGGTAGATCAAATGTGGAACTACTGTGACAGAAGGACTCACGTCACACCTTCCAATCATGAATTCCCTTCAGGTATGTTGCTTACCTAGAATCTGATCAGTATGCACTCTAAATAGCATGCTGCAGTTTGAGATCATTAATATGCATTACATCAGCAATTGTGCTGACCCAAATTAAACCACATGGACAAACTGAATCACAATTTAAAGTTAACAGACACATAGCACACAAGAAAGGTCCTCTCTTTACAATACACAGATTTACCATAAGCAAACCCGGATTTTAGAAGTAAAATGTTTTGAATATCTCATGTTAAGGCAGATTTTCTGGGATTCAAGTTCTGAACAACAACCTTTTTGTGTTCAGGAGTTATTTCCTGTAGAATACCAGCCCTCCAAGCAAAAACAGGTACCTGGGGGAAAAGACCATCTGTCCTTGAGGTTCTTGAGTAGCGATTAGCTGAGTGGGGAGGTTAAAGCTGGATAGACATCATCCTGCATCGGTCATGGCTGTATAAGAATTGACTAATTGAAGTCAATGACAGAGGAGGACACTGAAAAAAGTCTAGGGCATCCATAACTAAAAAATGCTTTGAATTCCAAAGTAAAACTATAAAACACTAAGGGGGGATTTTCAAAAGGTCGTAAATGATAACTCCAGTGTTAATCAACAAATTGGTATGTAGCATTGATTTTGGCATTTTCAAGTGGTCGTTATGCCTATTTCATTATTAAATAATCGTTCTAATGTGATTTCCGAAATGATGTTGATTGACGAAATAATGTGAATATCTTGACGAGCAGTGCTTCTTGCGACTATTTCTTTTGTGTGCGTGGGAATTTAAAAGCAAATCTGTGTTAATTGTCATAATTTATCAGGAGTTAATTTGCACTTGGAAAATGAGGGTTTTAATTAACGAAAAAGTATATAACTCACCTTGAAGCAATATTTAAGTTATCTGGAGTTTAAAAAATAGAATAAACTAACTACAGTATGGCTTTGCTGGGAGGGGCAGCAGTTGCAGCAGTAAATGTCATTTTAGAGCTTGAGTGCGAGCCTGAGATTGACAGACCCCGGCTGCGATTCTGACGATACAGAGAGAGAGAGTATAGAGAGAGGACCAGAGTTAATTCCTTACATTTAGCAGATGCTGATCTAAAAACTCGATTGTGTCTGGATAGGGCAGCTATGTCGACCTCTGTCAGACTGTGGGAGGACCTTGAATTGCCTACGAAAAGGGTCAGTGTCGTACCCCCGTATGAAGGTGTCTGCAGCATTGTCCTTCAATGTCTCAGAGTCATTTCAAAGGGTCACAGGTGACTTGATAAAGAAGGTTAACGATTATATATGTATCCCATTTAATCAGGAGCAGCTACAAAATATTAAAAGGCAGTTGTGTGACATTGCTGGATTTCCCACAGTAATGAGAGCCATCGACTGCACGCATGTTGCACTCAATCAAATCACCACAGCACCATGCATCCTATAAAATCTGGAATGTATGTGCAGATTTCCCTGGCTCCTGTCATGACTTACATTTTGACACAATCTGCTGTGTTTAATCATTTCAGAGACCCAATACACCAGATGGCATATTAGTAGGTCAGTATTGTAGTATTGTATTGTACCTAGATAATTCAATATTTGTAGTTAAGAAAATATTTTATATACTTGTGGTTATGAATGACATTTATTCACTTGTTTTAACCATATGTGACCTTACGGAATGTTTGTTGTATTGCTAAAATGATTTTCGTATCTGATGCCGACAGTAATGCATGTCTGTTTCATCTAGAATTGATTATTGCAATGCACTTTTTTTTTGGTGTCCCAAAACATGTGGTATCTCACTTGCAGCTTGTTCAGAATACTGCTGCTAGAATTCTGACTAAAACCAGGAAAAGTGAAAACATTACCCCTGTTTTGGCCTCTTTACACTGGCTCACTGTGCAGTATAGAACTGATTTTAAGATTTTGTTGTTAACTTACAAGGCCTTGAATGAATTAGCACCTAGTTATTTGCAGGAGTTATTGACCCCCGTATCTTCCAAACCGCACTCTGAAGTCACAGGATGCAGGGCTGCTGGTTATTCCTAGGGTCAACAAAAGCAACACAGGAGGTAGGGCTTTTTCTTGCAGAGCTAAATTATGGAATGCTCTGCCTTTGTTTGTCAGGGAAGCTGGGACTGTTACAGTTTTCAAGTCAAGACTAAAAACGCACTTTTATAAAAAAAATGGCTTTCTTATCTTAGTGGGTATTAATGTAACTTTAAAATTGCTGCTTTTGTATTATGTGTATACTGTTATTTCAGTGGTCTGACTTTGGCAGTTGTATGTGTGACATCCTATACAAATGTATTGTGGTTTGTTCTTTTTTTCTGCTATGTACTGTACAGTGCTTTGCATTACTTGTGTATAAAAAGCGCTATATAAATGCAATAAATAACTAATAACAAATAAATAATATACCGTCATTTGCAACCAGTGTAATAGTACTACCAAGAAATTATCAATGCAACTGTAGCCTATCTGAACTCTGGATCTGTACATTATATGACAGCTGACCTCTACTGTAGATTTTATTTGTATTATACACATAAAAACCTAAGAGTAAATAATGATGTCCATGATATCCATGATGTAGTTACCAGGTGGGGCTCCACTTATTCCACAGTGTCTCAGTTCATTGAAAAACAGCAGGCAGTGTGTGCTCCTCTGGCATGTGATAAAAGTAAATGGCATTTAATGCCAAGAGACACAGATATTTCCACCAGAAGTTGTCTGTAAAGGTCTTGTACTGTTAAACACATTTACGATTCCCCAGCTGCTGAAAGCTATGTCATTGTATCAGCACTGAAGCCAGTCATTCATCACCTGACAAATGATTTGCTCACATAAGTGACCAATGACAGTGAGTTGGCCAAGCACATGAAGGCTACCATAAAGGATGATCTGATTGCAAGGTACTCAAGAGATAACATCAGAAAACTGATTGACATTCCTTGTTTCCTAGACCCCAGATTCAAGGACAGCTTTTCTGAAAATGTTAAGGACATAACTGTCATTGCAGCAAATGAGGCAGTAGTCAATGCTGCTGCTGTTAAATTACCCCAGAAAGAAGTACCCATAGGAACAGAGAATGCTGCTGAAGGAAGCACAGGTGAAAAGAAAGGCTCAGCACCCAGTAGCCTTTGTCAGCTACTCTAGAACATTACCACAAAGCAGCAGCAGCTACAAATGAAATGTGCTGAAATGGAGGACTCCAATGAAACCAGAGCCAGGAGTGAGATCTTTCTCTATTTAGCTTTGCCACAAGTCACTGATGAAAACGATCCTCTCATGTGGTGGAATACCCATGCAGCCAATCTATGTTAGCTAGTTTGACCAAGAAAATCCTTTGCATTCCTGCTACAAGTGTATCATCAAAGTAGGTATTTAGCTCTTCAGGTCACATTGTAACACCGTTTCGGTCAAACATAAAACCAGAAAAACTGAATATGTTGGTGTTTTTACACCATAACCTAAAATGAAGATTGAAAAGTAAGGAATACATATTAACTGTGAATTCTGGTGGTGGTGCTTGTGTTAATACACTACTTGGGTATAATGTGGAACTCAATTTCTATGGTTCACAAAGAGAAACATTGAAAAAAACTGCTTGTTAAAACTTTTGACTAAAATTACTACCAAGTTTATTTTGTACTTAGTACAAAGAAAACATCTTAAAGGTTTACGGCTAATTTGGCCTCAGTTCAGTTTTAGGTTGAATATATAAATGTATACACACAAATCAATCAGTCAAACAATCTTTATTTGATATAATGCCTTTCGAAGTGAACCACCATCACAATGCATTACAAGATAGTGAGGAACAATGCATAATACATTAAATACAGTGAAATACTTTAAATACAAACAGTAAAAAACAATGCAAATACATTAAATACGGGCATATTACATTAAATAGAGGGCTAAGATGTGAATTCTAAACATTGTGGATGCGTGTGTCATACAGAATCATACGAATAAGATGGAGTGAACAACCTGAATTAGCAAGTTAGACACCAACTAATAACAGATATCAGGGTCTTGAGAGTTGATTTGAAGTGAGCGACTGTGGGAGCCACATGCACTAAAGCTGGGAGAGAGTTCCATAGAGTCGGGCCATGAAGCTAAAAGAGCGTGCTTCGAGTGTGGTGCACTTTGGCTTGGGTATAACAAGCAAGCCACAGTCAGAGGACCTCAGCTTGCGTGCAGGGACATAGCGGGTCAGCAGGTTGTGTGATGAACCTGTGTGATGAAGGGCCTTGTAAGCAAGCAGGAGAATTTTGAAAGTAATCCTGGACTTTACAGGTAGCCAGTGCAGCTGGGCAAGACCGGGAGTAATGTGATTATGTTTTTTACATCTGGTAAAGATCCTAGCAGCAGCATTTTGAACCAGCTGCAATCAGTTTATGGCGTGTGACGGAAGACCACCATAGTTGCAGTAGTCGAGACCGCTTCTGTAGTTCTAGGTATATATGTATGTCCGGTAGTTCTAGTGTTAACACTAGAACAACCGCATTTATAGGCATACCTAAAACAACCATGATCGGTCAATTTGACCAGTGTATTAAAAACAACATAAATATTATAATGAAAGGACAAACAATTGAATATAAGTCATAGTTTTATTCAGGAACGTCATATAAAGCATCTACACAACCGAAACAATGTAAATAAACTGACATTTGAACAAAAATGTGTTTATATATAGACATATTACATAGCTCCCAACATCAAAAAATGGCATAGAATGAAATAAACTAATATTTGAAAATAAATTTGTGTATATACAGGTATATCATATACATAAAAAACTGTACAACTGAAAATAAGTATCTTTTTTTTAAATAAATGGGTTTATATTGTACACCTAACAAAGTGCATATACGCAACCAAAGCTATGCATTTATGTACAGACATACTATAATCAAAATGACATGAATAAATAAACATTTGAACAGAATGGGCTTCATGTACAATTGTTTACAAAATCTAAGTGCTGGCACAAATCACACAGAACCTGCGCTTTTCAAAATATGCAGTGCACTTACTGCAGACTGTCTTTGCACGTTTGGCACAGTTATTAACAGTAACCCAGGCTTCTGGCACAAATGGTCCACAGGCATATAGTAGTGCAATGCAAGCTTCTAATTCCTCCAAGGGCATTGACCACGGATCATGTTGGTGTTCCATCTGCTTCAGAGCCATATTGTCATTGTCCCGTCTTTGTAGCCACAGAATCGATGTTTGGTAAAATGTGCAGTAATTCCAAACACTGCTTTGCTGTCCTGCGTCTTCGGCGATCCATTTGCAATGTGTATTGGTGTAACAATGAATTTCTTAGAAAAACGCGTGACAGACAGACAGCCTGGCATTGTAAGCTGTCAAGGTTGATTGATGGGCTATCCGGAGGTTCATTGGTCATTGAAACAATCGAAATGTCAACAGACCGCTCACTTGAGGAATGCAGACTGACCAAACTTCAATACATGTCTGCAAGTCTCGACTGATAAGTACAAATAATACCACAACATTTAATTGTTATAATATGCTTCATATGTATCGGACAATTTGACTGCTCCTGGTCAGAATAGGTATGACAGTATTTTATCTTGATCATTTTTGTAGCTACGTGATTCTTTCTTTGTCTGGGTAATTAGTACATATATGTAGGAAAAGTCAGCAAACCACAGCTCTGTATCTTAAATTTAAATTCCAAAAATGGTCCAAATTGCCTCCTTGGTCATACTAGTGTTAATGGTTATGGATGTTCACCAACATCGCTGGTAATCATGCAGTGGAACTTACCGACCTATCTTTGTTACTCTGTGCAAATCCACCATTTTTATAAAGTTACTGTATTTATTTTTGGCACAGGGCTCAAATGCAGATAGCAAAACCATTAAAAAATGTTGTTAGTACAAAACGAATTTCTTCACTTAACTAAACGTTGAAACAAAACCACTTTCAGAGTAAACAAACTATCCCACTGCAGTCGGTTGTCTCTGCTAATAAATTGAGACATGAAACTTACATTCTGTGTTGCTGACAGTTTCCTCCGAAATCATTATCAACTTACAGTAATCAGAGCACATTAAATTAAAATAACTGACTATATTAAATTTAGTAAAGCAACCAAATATTGTATTAATGTAAGCTTTATTAGGCAGCATTATAAAGTTGTCCGAAGTTTATACATAAATTTAAATTATGCTTAACTGACAGTGAAGATAATATCCTTAATAAGTACATAAGAACATAAGAAAGTTTACAAATGAGAGGAGGCCATTCAGCCAATCTTGCTTGTTTGGTTGTTAATAGCTTATTGATCCCAGATTCTCATCAAGCAGCTTCTTGAAGGATCCCAGGGTGCCAGCTTCAACAACATTACTGGGGAGTTGGTTCCAGACCCTCACAATTCTCTGTAAAAAAGTGCCTTCTATTTTCTGTACTGAATGCCCCTTTATGTAATCTCCATTTGTGACCCCTGGTCCTTGTTTCTTAATACAAGTCATGCTGCTAAACCTGTATAGTGTTACCTAACTTTTCTTCTGCTCTTTGTAGTGATTTGTCTATTTTTTCTTGATGTATCTGGGGAGTTATTATGGTTATGTTTTAGCTGTAAGAATCCACCTGCGTACAAAGGTATTATTGTTTTTACCAGATATAGTAGACATGATGTTTGAGAGAGACCAGAGCACAATACTACCCCATTGTATCACGTGGTGTCTCATATATAGATGTATTATCTACAAGTTATACAAATATCTATAACCTGGCTCTTTTTGTAAGTATCAGTTCTTCGTATCGCAGATCTCTTTTTATTCTAATATTCTGACATGGATATTTTTGTACATATAACATATTTTTTGGTCATTTGAACCATAACTTCTGGGATTTTAATCCATACAGTTAATTTATAGACAGTGCTTTAGACCTTTAGGTCTTGTTTAACATGGAGAACAGAAAAATCAATATGTAAAATATTTTTCACTTTTTGACTGCTTGTGCTTATTTCTCAGAATCTATCGACAGATAGTTAACATTTGATAAGAATGTAGTTCAAGAATGTTTAGATCCGTAAATATTAACAGAATGGCATTTCATCCATTTTTGGGGCAACAGATACCCTAATTTTGTTGTATACGACTATGCTATATTAAAATAGAACCTACATCCTTACTCAGAATCATAATATATATAAACACACACACACACACAGTGCAGCCGTTTATAGTGTTATAAGCCGGTACAGTCATGGCTCCCATTTGCCCCATGATGCCATTACATTAACACTAGTATTCTTGTCATATGCCGGAACACAAACAGCAAGGTCTCTTAACTATGGCTTCCGACTACAGCATTATAAAGGGGGAGAACTGTGTGTGTGTATGTGGTAAAAAGTGGGTTTGCTGGAATGTAACTTTATAATAGGGGCTGTTACTAATGCTGCATTTTAACTAGCAAACCAACTGTGTTGCCACGGTCATGCTGTAAATAAAATAAACCAGTTGTCACTTGTTTTTAGAACGAATTACAGAACTGTATTAATAAATTGAACTCCATTGCACAAAAATACTTGCAGTGTCAGCTGAGTGAACGCTGGGATTGAAAGACAGAGTTAGGATGAAGTCATGAGGATTGGAAAAAAATAAAAAGAAGTATAGCCGCAGGGTGCGGACGGCCAGACTAAAAAAGCATTGCAGTAGCAACGTAAATGGCTAAAAGACTGCTATTTGAATACCAGCAATCAAAAAGGTAAACAGCAAAACTACTTTCTGGTTCGCTTTGTGAAATAAAGTTTTCATCGTCGAGTGAAATGTAAATACTCTTGCAGTGACCTGGCAAGTGGGTTGAACTAATGACAAGATATAAGGAAAACTCCAGGTTGTTTATTCCGTTGCCATCTTACACTCTGCCTTGTACTTCCACATTCCAGTCCCTATTTTCTAATCTCTTGCATCCTCCACTGGATTAATTCAGGATTAAGGTTTGTAGACACAACAACTCTGTTGAGTGATTCCAGGACTGAACAAGTAACAACTGCTGTGTACTAGACCTATAAGTTGAGTGGATCTGAAGCAAGTGTGTCCGCCGAGACAAAGTAATTCAAACCGAAGTTTGCAACAGTAATTATGAAAAGTCTGTGAAACGTTCCAGTTTAAAATGACTGTGGTTGTGGGAAACAAAAGCCTGGAATTGTGTTTTTCCTGAGAGTGTTGTATATCAGGTGAAGAAATGCTATTGGTTATTTGCTGGTACCTGGGACTCTGAATAGTATTATATAATCTGCTGCATGTGAGCAGCCACTGCTGTGTATGGACTGAAACATAGTGTGAAACAAATTCACAAAAACACATGCTAAAGTTAGCGTGTTAAACACTTCTATTTGTTGGTGAGCACACGGTTTCTGCTGAAATTGTTACCACTCCAGGACTGAGAAACCAGGTGGTTTACTAAAAGCTGCCTCCTCCAGCAGGGAAAGTTAAGGAACCTGTAAAGAAAGGATTACAAATGTTACTGCATTGTGGGATGTAATCAAGAGAATGTTGTGTGGAACGGATTACAAAAAACACTACATCGTGGTATGCTCTCAAAAGGACATTGGGTTGAAAGGATTATATCCACTGTGGCCGGCCTACCAGAGGACACTGCTATCACTTACCTGTCGTACTGCAATTCAGTAACGTGTCCACCAGAGGGCCATGTGATATTCTTACCTGAGTTTCTACACTGTTCAGGGGAAAAGTGAAACCTGCTGGACTTCATATAATAAAGCCTGTAATATAAGAACGAAAAGTGTATGTTAATCAACATTTAGATGGTGGACTGAATTAAAGAACTATACTAATGAGCTTACTTACTTGGCAAAACCAGTTCACTAAAGAACTCTTGAAAAACCCGAAACATAAAGAAAAGTTATTAGTTCTGTTCTCTTTCTGTTAGAAGTACCTTTTTATTTGTTAAAAATAAAAGCTCAATTTTTGGTTGACTCCTGTTGCCCTGCATATTCTCTTCATCACACTCAATAACACCTCGGATACCTACCTTCCGTTTTCAATGATTTAGCTCCTCTGCACAATTAACACTTGAATGATAGCTGAACTTATCCATTGTGGGTTAGAACTGATTGAAATCGCAAGTTGATGGTGGCAAAAGAAGATAAATGAATTTAGTAAGGGAATGCCATTGGGGGAGGGGCCGTGACGTTTGCCTAGATAGAAGGGGATAAATAATGTAACTAACAGGTCAAGAAGAGGATCTGTGTTCATTATCATTAACAGAAACAAGGTTGCTGAAATACCATTACCATTTATTTTCCTATCAGTTATGGACCTAAGCTGTTAGAAGTGGGTAGGTTGACAGTGGAGTGTAATGGGTTTAAAATGTAATGTTTATTTATTTTATCATTTCAGCTGTACCCACTAAACTGGATCAAAAAGTGTTTTTGCATGCTTTCTTTATATGCTAATTAGAGCAGCAAGTGTAGAAGTAATTGCTTCCATTTGGCATTTGACAGCAGTTCACATTTAAGGTCAAGGTTAAAAGCAAAATAAATACTAAATAAAAGTGATTGAAGTTTAATATCGTATCTTTTTGCTTTGAGGAAAATTTTTAAATACAAGAGATCAAAGTGTTAAAGTGTATGTCTTACGCTTAAGGACATTTCACTTATATGACCTTAAAATAGCTTAACCATGGAAAATGGAAAAAAATGGTTTCTGGCAGCAATTGATAATATAATCTTTAACATGAAATGTATTTTTTCTGAACAAAGAGCTTTTTTTAAGCAGTTTAAGTGCAGAACCCTTTAATCGTGGAGCAAGGTGACGGTGGGCTCTGGTTTAGTTATCACACAGACTCAGAATACATACAATCTGGGTGCTACAATTATGATTAATTTTCTTTCATTATCAGAAAGAGCACACACTTTATTCCATGGATTATGGACAGCAGCTATTACTGAATTTGAAGATACCTGGCCTTGCTTCAAACAGGTGTACAGTATTTAAAATCTGCAGGTGCTGATGGGCCATATTCTTATTGAAAGTTTCCATCACAGTTATTGGATTGTTTTAACATAGATACATTGACAGCATAAAAAGTTAACTAATTGCTTACCTTTGCTGGCTGACAAGTCGGTTAAAGTAGTGCCATATTTGTTATGTTTTTTTTGTTCAACTTGCCTAGAATATTGATTGCAAGTGAACAGATCACATATAATAACGCTGTTATTATTATTGTTGTAGACTGATTTCCAATTTAAATTAAACAAGTGGCATTAAAACAAAAAAATATATTTTGATGTTTTTTTATGGTATACAGATCAGTTCAAAACCACTATTTTCTGTATAAACTGTTCAGTGTGTCAGATGCCCAGGATAACATCCTTTTCATGGTGTGGTCTACTGTGATGGTTGGATGCTAAGACATTTTATCTGTTCACATATGTTCTGTTCTTTTTAGTGAGCAATTCGAAAAGCCCTGAACAATGAGTTGAAATAACCAACTAGTGGGGTAACAAGAGAGTTATTTCCTTTTTCCATAGGACTTTTTTTCAGGGTCTATTTTATGGATCTAAACTGTGGCAGATAGAAATACTTCCACTCGTGAACACTATTGGCTAGTTTCACAGACCCCGATTAGGACTAATCTTGGACTACCCAATGTTACTGTAGGTATGGTAGTCCTAGATTAGTGTTCGAAAACCAGCCCTTAATTAATTCAGCTGGGCTTTTCCCCTGGGGGTTATTGTGTTTACATGACTACATACACTAAAAATACAGTAAAAAAAAAAAAAAATGTTTGTAAAAAAATCAGCTATATACATTTAAGGGCTGTTGTATTCAAATCTGCGACAGTTTAATTAATTAAAATATTTTATGTTTTGAATTCTTAGACCATTCTACAGAGTGGTTATTGATGTTTCCTTTGTATTTAGCAGGCAACTTGTAATTAATAGCCATTCACTATAATCAGATATGGATTCTAGTATGTGACTATTTAATTGCACAAAATCTATTTATAGAAAGCACATGCCTGAATAGGAATCAAACATTATTTCCTGTTAATACCAGTGATTATTTTAATTTACCAGTTTTTTTCTTCTTCTTGATTTCCGTCTCTTGTTATTATTAGTATATCACTTTCCTCATCTAACGGTGGGTTAGGAAAGCTAATTGGCAAGTGCCATTTTGATACTTGTTTTCATTACGTTTCACTCGCCTAGATAACTTGGGGGTGTCATGTTCAGAATATATAATAACATTGAGGTCAGTAAAACCCCGCATTTTCTGTGGCCCGTCTGTCTAAGGAGGTGTTGCAGATGTGTAGAATAACTTGACATACAAGATTGTATTAAACATGGCACATCCTTGGATATTTAACTTTTGTCAGTTTCCCTGAGCATTTGACAGGGACCAATTAATTGTGTGGCTCATACTCAACTTGAATAATTTCACGTTATATAAATGTCATGTTTTTTTTTGTATTTATTTTTATAAATGGCTGTTTCTGTTGTCCTTCTTGAACAGATAATGTGTTGTTTCTATGTGCTCTTTACTATCCCATTAAAGCACTCTAATTATTATTATTGCATACTTTTAAAGACACATCATAGCTGGGCATGTTGAGGGAATTTACAGTATTTATATATTTTTTTCAAATCAAATATGAAAGCAAACATTAATGGGGGATAGATAAGACAAAATAATTCCATGATCTGTTCCTATACAGTCTTGAAATCCCTCTTTACAACTGAACACAAAACAAAAACAAATAAAAAACTGTTATAAAATAACAATCATTCACAAAATAAAGTATGTGCCTGTTTGTATTTTTTACCATCTTGCACACAAACAATGAATAAACTGTATTAAGATTTACTACAGTATAAACAAAATGCATTCATAACTAATATTATCTATATTGATTTTATTTAAACACTGGACTATAATACTGTATATTTCCTAAATTATACTGTACATGTATAGCTGTAATCTGGAACTTAATGTTCAACTCTGTCTTTGGTTTGGACATTTCAGCTATACAATTAATTGTAACCTCATGTATTGTTCAGGGGGCAGGACCCAGGGCTCCTCCCTACTTTCATTAGCAATCTACCAATTAAACACCCTATTTATGCCCTCATTCATTGTCTTGCATTTTCATTTTGCGTATGCCATGCAGCTTTTCAGAATCATACCTAATCGTTTAAATATAAAGAGTTTCAATTTTAAAATTGATACTCACCCACCACAGTTTTCTCTCTCTTTAGACTCTGACGGTGACTGCACTTTTCTTACCGCTGATCATTCCTCACATCAAAATCCAGGCAAAAAATCTTTAAATAAATCTGACCGTCCTTTTGTTTCTCCTCCATCCAAAAATGTCGCTGACCTTCCCTGAGCAGCTAAAGTAAATGTTAACCAGTTCCTTTTTAAAAAAATGAGGCACTGGTCTTTCACCGCCATGGAATCTTATATTCATTCTTCTCTCCTTGGCCCAACAGAATATTGCTCGTATGCCTGGAGTGGGGGCCATCTCTCTGCCAGGACCACCAATGGTATCCCCCCCCCCCCAAAAAAAGGGGGGGTGGGGGTTCCTCTGCACTGAGCAGTGAGATTAGTCCTTAATATATATATAAAAATGAATAATTGTTGTATTGATTGTCAATAATTAACCAATATTTTTTCAACCTTTCTTTGCATTGGTGGATCCTCTTTTTGGGGCAAGTGACGTTCACTTCCCAGCCTTAGGCCCAGCCGAGCTAACCTCGCCCTCAGCCAAGAAGGTTCTCCGAGAGGCAGAGGGACCCCCCTATCTCAACAATCTATCATTCTAGGTTCCCCCTGGGGGCAGCATACATGCTCCCAGTCTTTCAGAATTCCTGTCGCCCCACGTGGCTCTGTTTCGGAGGTCTGGCCGTACCGATCTCCCTAAGCATCGGCGTTCCTTGTTAGTCGGGGCGATCTAGTCTTCTCTAATGTATCTGTTATCCTCTTCATTTTCTCCTTGGGGAAAGTAATGTTTGCTTCCCAGCCTTGGAGGCCATTCGGTTCGGTCTCACGAACAGATCGGCTGTCTGTCAGCCAAGGGGAAAGCATGTCATCTTGTCATGTCATCTTTCTAAAGTTGCAAGCACATAATTCCTTTTTCAAATCGCAGGGATTACTCCTCGCAGCCCATGCTCCTGTCCCGTGAACAGATCATTTAATCTGTATGACTTTGAAAAAATTGATAAGTTATATCCTGGGAGACGGTAACAATATCCTGGGAGACAGTCAGTATGGTTTTAGGAAAGGAGGATCGTGTCTAACTAACCTACTTGACTTTTTTGAGGATGCAACATTGAAAATGGATAATTGCAAAGCATACGACATGGTTTATTTAGATTTCCAGAAAGCTTTTGACAAAGTCCCGCATAAAAGATTAATTCTCAAACTAAACGCAGTAGGGATTCAAGGAAATGCATGCACATGGATTAGGGAGTGGTTAACAGGTAGAAAACAGAAAGTACTGATTAGAGGAGAAACCTCAAAATGGAGCGAGGTAACCAGTGGTGTACCACAGGGATCAGTATTAGGTCCTCTGCTATTCCTAATCTACATTAATGATTTAGATTCTGGTATAGTAAGCAAACTTGTTAAATTTGCAGACGACACAAAAATAGGAGCAGCAGCAAAGGTCATTCAAAATGATCTAGACAGCATTCAGAACTGGGCAGACACATGGCAAATTAAATTTAATAGAGAAAAGTGTAAAGTATTGCATGCAGGCAATAAAAATGTGCATTATAAATAGCATATGGGAGATACTGAAATTGAAGAAGGGAACTATGAAAAAGACCTAGGAGTTTATGTTGACTCAGAAATGTCTTCATCTAGACAATGTGGGGAAGCTATAAAAAAGGCCAACAAGATGCTCGGATATATTGTGAGGAGTGTTGAATTTAAATCAAGGGAAGTAATGTTAAAACTTTACAATGCATCAGTAAGACCTCACCTAGAATATTGTGTTCAGTTCTGGTCACCTCGTTACAAAAAGGATATTGGTGCTCTAGAAAGAGTGCAAAGAAGAGCAACCAAAATTATCCCAGGTTTAAAAGGTATGTCATATGCAGACAGGCTAAAAGAATTGAATCTATTTAGTCTTGAACAAAGAAGACTACGCGACGATCTGATTCAAACATTCAAAATCCTAAAAGGTATAGACAATGTCGACCCAGGGGACTTCTTTGACCTGAAAAAAGAAACAAGGACCAGGGGTCACAAATGGAGATTAGATAAAGGGGCATTCAAAACAGAAAATAGGAGGCACTTTTTTACACAGAGAATTGTGAGGGTCTGGAACCAACTCCCCAGTAATGTTGTTGAAGCTGACACCCTGGGATCCTTCAAGAAGCTGCTTGATGAGATTCTGGGATCAATAAGCTACTAACAACCAAACGAGCAAGATGGGCTGAATGGCCTCCTCTCGTTTGTAAACTTTCTTATGTTCTTATGTTCTTATGTTATCAACAAGCTAAAATTAATCTACATTTCCACCTACTGGCATAGCAAATGTACAGATAATAAGCCCATCTCCACCTCATTACTCCGGTTTCCTAGGAAACAACAACAGAACATTTATTGCACTGCAAATGGTAATGGTTGTTATGGCTTTTAATTCATCCAAGCAGATACATTACCTTACGCATTTTCTTTTTCAATAAAAGTTATGAAAATATTTTATACTGGTATTTATTTTTTAATAAAAAAAATACAAATAAAAACTAGTGCTGCTCTGAAAATATAAATACATTCTGGAAGTGTTTTAGATTTGAATATGCAGGGATTCATTTTCTGTGTGGGCTCTTTAGAATATGTGCCTATGTTTCAAAGCGACACCAGAAGAAAAAAAAGTGCTCCTAAAAAAATATGATGTGGAATAAATTACTTGAAGTATAAGCTTTATATTATTTAAAAAAATGTTTTGTTTGTTTGAAACCATCATTTTCACAGCAGCATTAACATGAATGAAGCCATATGTGATACTCCACAGCCGTACCTTTTGAGTGTCACTTTGGACGCTTCCCAAAACCTGTATAGGAAATAAGCGATTTATACCTAACATGTGATACTATAAAAAAGTTACACCCCAGCATGCTAAATTAACAACCTTTAGTCACAAGAACACAAAAATGATACTCTACCTACAGTTAAGGCTTTTCTTAATTAAGTCCTGTTTGCAACTTTGGCAAATTGAAGGTTACTCCCTGGTAGACCTTAATGGGGTTTTATAAAACTATCATATACAAATAATATCAATGAAGTTGAAATATAAAGGCCTCAGCCTTTTTATTGATGTATAAAAAGGCTCCCGATCACTGCTCGCATCCAGTTCAAGACTCTTGTACTAGCCTACAGATGCCTTGACCAGACTGCACCCAGCTACCTCCAGACCCTCATCTCTCCCTACACCCCCACTCGACCTCTCCGCTCCTCCTGCACTAGAAGACTGGCTCTACCTCCTCTACGCTCCCCTGCCTCCAGAGCCCACTCCTTCTCCACCCTCGCCCTGCAGTGGTGGAATGACCTTCCTACAGATATCAGGACTGCCCAGTCCCTGACCACCTTCCGGCGCCTCCTTAAGACTCACCTCTTCAGACAGCACCTGTAGAACTCCTCTGTTTTTCCCTCTGGACACTTATCACTCTTCTTTTAAATGAGCTTTACTTGCTCTTATCTACCCCCTATTTTACTGCATTTAATCCTGTACTTTAGAGTACTGTAATCTGTCAAGTGTTATTTAATCTGTAGTATTTTGTATTTAATTATATCCTGATGTAACTATCACTGACACTGTTATCTGCTCTGTTATTGAATCGTATTTTGTCATACTTGTACTTGCTAGAACCAAAGTCATTGTATTTATCTTGCTCTTAATTGTATTATTACTTGTACTGTGATTCTTGAAATGTATGTTTTTTTACAACTGTAAGTCGCCTTGGATAAGGCCGTCTGCTAAGAAATAAATAATAATAATAATAATAATAATAATAATAATAATAATAATAATAATAATAATACACAAAATTACCCATTAATTGCCCCTGCTCTCTCGTTACACAGCTTTGTAGTCCTGTTTCAGTAAGGCAAAAGAAGGGACCCTATTTAGATATTAATAATATCCATGTACTGCAGCTGAAATCTAAAGAGTTCAGCCTTACAAATGATGCATTGGATTAGCACATATCAGAATTTATAACTATGTATGCAATACACAAAGTTACGCATCTTCATTAATTTCCCACAATCTCTGCATTTGATACTATTGTATGACCTAACTTACATCATGACATCATGCTATGCCAAAAACAACAACTTGTTCATTTTCTTTTTACACACATATACCTTTCTGATTATTACATCTGGCTTATTACAGACAAATTGTTATGTTGTGTATTCCTCCAAATGAGTGTACTGTAAATGACTGATAGGACTCATTATTTTTTATTTCTTAGCAGACGCCCTTATCTAGGGCAACTTACAATTGTTACAAGATATCACATTATACATTATTTTACATACAATTACCCATTTATACAGTTGGGTTTTTACTGGAGCAATCTAGGTAAAGTACCTTGCTCAAGGGTACAACAGCAGTGTCCCCTACTGGGGATTGAACCCACAACCCTCCGGTCAAGAGTCCAGAGCCCTAACCACTACTCCACACTGCTGCCCATTCTGTGTGGACTAATATAGACATGGCTGTGCAGTTTGATATAGGCTACCGGCTTCATAACCAAATAATACAGTTAGCGCACATTCAGATTTAAAACACTTTGAGCTAATTTTCCAGAAATTCTGAAGTATGAGGTGTAGACCTATGTATTTTTTAAAAAATGTTTCTTACAAATCTGTATTTTTCAGAGCAGCACTAAAGTAATCAAGCTACTTTCCAAATCATAGTTCCCATGTAAATCATAAATCTATATTACAAAACACTGAAAGTATGTATTAAAATAAATAATGTTTATGAACATAATGAAATACTTAATTAATAAATGGTGCTATGGCATTAAAGAGCAAATTTTTCGTCATCACAGCAAAGGCAATCACTAAGGCTATAGTTTTCTAAAATGGCAAATCGCAACGTGACGGGGGCCACGCAATCCTTTACGCTTGCATTTTATTGTGTTTCATCCATATTCTTAACCATCAGACAAGTGGAGTTTGTTAGGATATTATGGATATTAAGCCATTTAGACCACATTCCATCTAGTTACCATAAAGGCAAACATCAGTAGGTAGCTCACATTTTATGTTGGATGCAACTGTAAGAAAATAACCTTAGAGTCAGAATAAAAGTGGTACTTGGGATTTTACTAGTGAGGGTCTTTACATTATATCAAAGATGCTGGTTTATACAGGACCCCAAAAAGATCCCTCTCCAACAGTGCTCCTTAGTTAATGACTCTTGTTTGACACATTTTAATTAATTTCTGTTTTTCACATAGCTTTTGCAATAGTGATGAATCCTGTTTAACTAGCTAATTAAAGCTGCTCATGAAATTAAAAGGGATGTTGGGATTTTCGTTTATTAAATAATATACCGTAGGTGTTTTGGTGCTGGGACCTAGAATGCAGTATTAAGCATTCTAGGTTTCAGTGTCAAAACACCTACGGTATATGATTATAAATAAAAAAAATCCAAAATCCATTTAAATAAATACAGGGACTGAGGTGATTGTAAGTCATTCAACTATATAGCGCAGCTTGTTATTTTGTGAATGAGGTTTTGATTGTAAGTGCACATTTCAAATTAGATATTGAAACCTATTCTGGAAAGAATCAAACATTTCAGTTCAGGGAGAGGACCTTTATCAAGAGTAATATTGCAAAACTTACACTCCAATATATGATTGGTGTTAGTTATTGTATAATAAAAATGTGAACTGCAATGTGTAATCCAATCTTTTTTTTTCAATCACATCTTTATTTAATATAGCGCCCTTTGCAACAAGTTGCCACAGAGCGCTTCACATGGGCAAAACAAGAAAATGTACAGAGCTGTAAGCATAAGAAGCAGTCCAACAGATTCAGTAAATACAATAAAATACATAAAACATACAGTAAAAAGGCAACAGTAGTCATGTATATGATAGACTATAAAAATATTTCTTCAGCTTAGTTTTAAAGCTGCCATAGTTGGTGCCTATCTTACAGAGACTGGCAATTCATTTCATAATTTAGGGGCCCTGTAGCCGAATGCTCTAGCACCTGTGTTCTTTTTAAAATGTTTGGAATGGTGAGATACCCAGCATCCGACACTGGAGCAGTCGACCTGGAACATATGGGAATAAGTCACTCGTGTGTAAGAGTTTGTAACCCTCAGACAATTCCCCTGAGAAAACAAGTGTATCATTAGTATAATCAGCCAACTAGAGAATATCTTTTTCTTTTATCACATAATCTGTTGAGAAACAATTTATGTGTATTATTTCCTGCTGCAAAATTGCATTTCACACATACTGGAGCTGTTGTAAGGATAGGTGTACTGCAAACAATCATGGCTGCAAAATCCAAATTGCCTAGCGGCCAGAGAATTATTTTGCACTTCGGCCTATATAAGCTTAAGAGCAATGCAAATTACTCAACACGTATTAATAATAAACTGCAATCATGATAATGAGGGTTGCAATGAGCGCTGCCTGTGCATCGGGCTATTTAGCGGCCGCACTTACAGCCTAAAGGTGAGGTGAGTTAGGAGTACAGAGAGCAGTAGGCTCTGTATGAGATTTGTGGAGCACGAAAATCAAACCAAACAAAAAAATATTTCAGAGGAAGGGCAGCAAAGTCCTCTTCGCAAACGGGAAAGAAAATAAAAGTTTCTTGAGGAGCTGAGAGTCCTTATGGCTGAGGTCATGAAATTAAGTTATTTGGAAAAGCCAACATCAGTTATGCTACCAGAGAGGCCATATGGTGCGCTATAATTTAGATGCTGTTGGTGTTACCAGGAGGACAGTCAACCAGGTGATGAAAAGGTGAAATTCAGCTCTTAGGCCTAGGATGACCTGTGGAGTGAGATGATAACGCCTTACAACAGCATCCTCCGACAGGGTCTTCTCTGTCTTGCCCTTCTTTTCCGAAGGTTTTCCTGCCTGTCCTCAACAAGAGCCAAGTGTTGCTGCATCAGGAAATATACCACAGTAGCCATCATGAGGCCAATGACAGGTCTCTGAAGGTGTGTGGTTTTATACAGATCTTAATTACTCAATTTTACAATAGTTTGCACCTTGTAGGAGGAGGTGCAAAGTTTTTGGAGGGTGCACAATTGCAAGGCAAAATCCTTACATCTCATTATAATGTTTGTGCCTGCTTAGTATTCCAGGGCTCGGATGGACAATCCTCTAGTAAGGCTGTTTGTTTAATGTAAATAAGATTGATATGTGTTTAAATGTCAGTGTAAAGGTCAAGAGTAGTGGTTATCCCTGCCAGGTGTTGTGGGAAGTATTAACAAGTACATACATTTACATCACCCAATCAAGAGTAACTAGCTGATATGCGTAATGGTTTTAATTAATCAGCACTCTTAATTATGAATTACTTCCAACCAAGCTCAAGATCCGGAAAGTGAAACACAGTCGAACAATAACAACACAAGACGGTTATATAGTCTTGTGGCAAAGTGGTTAGTAAGGGGAACAGGTGTAGCGGTGATGCGGTGCAGGAGTGACAGGCAGACAACGGTAATCCAGTGAAAAATGCTTTTATTTATTTTGATTCCTGGTCTAGTGACCGTAAATAATAAGCCCCGGCAAAACACAACGATGTGTAGAGCGCGGGGATGAAAAACACAGGTTACAGTCCTGAATAAAGAAAACAAAAACACGTTCACCCGTCTCGGGTGCGTGCAGTCGTGCTGGTGGTGAGTGAATACACTTTTTATTCGGTGACAGTTCGTGAGGTGGTGATCCGGCTTGTGCTGGCCCAAGGCGACAGCTCCGGATGTGCTTTAGCTGTCTGGTGGTTTCAAAAACACAGACAGTTATTTTACAGCGATAAACAAACACAAACACACACACACGCAACTCTTTACAGAGTAACACAGTACTTTACTATATCGTCCTTCTCGGTCCTTGGCTTAACCCAAACGAAGGAAAAGAACAACGTTACCCTGGCCCCTATATGTAATCCCGCATGATATCTAGGTAAACGGTTGCAGCTGCCTTATTACTTGCAGCTGCCCCTCGTTTACCTGTCAAATCAATACGGTCTTACAACAGAGTCTCGCTTCCTTCCAGG
Source organism: Acipenser ruthenus (assembly GCF_902713425.1). Classification (NCBI taxonomy): domain Eukaryota; kingdom Metazoa; phylum Chordata; class Actinopteri; order Acipenseriformes; family Acipenseridae; genus Acipenser; species Acipenser ruthenus. The sequence continues at coordinate 60,962 of NW_026708227.1, forward strand.
CTGACCCACTTCCCGGTCCCGGAAACGAACTGTCAGGCCAGCCCTTCCAGATACTTCTCCTCCCGTTCTTTAGCGCCCTCACAGGTCGGGAGGAAGATTTATCACCAGAACTCATTGTATTTCTGTCACAAGTCTATACGTTTTATCAAAGTGAGTTTAGTAATACGGTATGGAATTGAGAAAGTTAATTAGTGTCAAAATAATCAGTACATTGGGTTTAGCAATGGATAATACTGAGGTAATACTTCAGCTTCAATGTGACATGTCAATTATGAGTAAAACCAAGCATTCATCAACATTTATATTTGTCTTTTAGCAATCTGTTTTTTATGCATATACCTTAGTTAGAATTCACAGCACCTAAACTTAACACCCATTATATTTGTTCTTATTCGTTCTGTATTTATTCTAACACCAATTTCAATTAAGTAGATCGCTTCAATTATTTCCACTCAGTTTGACTATGACATTATTTCAATCTGCTTTACAATTGCCCCTGGTTTCTACAGTACAGCGATGGCCACACCCTGTTACTTTATAACTCTCTCTCTGCTTATACAGTACATGCATTACATTCCCACATATAGATCTGTTAAATCTCTTTCAGTTAAACTGGGAATACTTCATTTTTGTTTTGCAGAGTTGATGCAGGGTATGATTAAGTCTTCTGTGGTTCACTTGCATCAGGGAGTCGACTTGCAGTGAGTTTGTATGCTCAGACAATAAACCCAGTCTCGCGTAGTATATAGGAAATCTTGCTGTAAATTTGACCAGTGCCGGCAGGCAAAATCAGTTCCGTAATGTATTGGTTCAACATCTGTTGACCTTTCCTCTTTCTTTGATGGTGATCTAGTTGCTTAAGTTCTCTTTGAATATCCTTTTTCCTTTTGAATATGGCGAAGACCTAATCGGTTAGGCTGTTGTCCACTGCTCTTTCCTCTCTCTGACTTATTTACTAAATGTTGATAGCACGCATCCTTTTCTCTGACTTATTCGTTGCTTGATGTTGAAAGCAGCGTTGCAGTTCAAGATTCCTGCTCTACCCTTTTTATGACTGGAACTCAGACCAGCTTCTCTCGTAATTATTAGAATTATTTATTTTTGCAACAATCGACCTTGGGAACCAGGTGCATCCATGCTTGCTATCTCTTACTGATTCAGAGGCCTATTCTAGGCTTCAGGAATTCAGGAGGGCCTAACTCCCCCCAAAACTTATCAGATGTTACTATGATGATCTGGAGACTATTTCTTTCCAAGCTACACTGTTATAAACTTCTCAACTTTATTTCTGGTGCTAGATCATTACAGCAAAGTTTAACCCTTTAAATACTCTTATGGTCCTACAGTGTCATGCCTAGTAAACCTAAAGGTTCCTGTCTTGGTGATGTTACCTTGCCAGAAATATGTCCCAGATAATTTCAGGCTGGGATTGAAACCATTTCTTTCTCTTTTTCTTGGCAGATGTATACTTTGACAGTACATTATCACATGGGGATTACTCATTGGAGCCATTTACTAAAGTAGTTATCAGTCGGTGCTCATCCACACCTGTGCAGGGATCCAACTCGATAGCCGGTGCTAAAATGCAGACTGTCACCTTCAAAATAAACCTGCCATTGAAATAATAATTATATTTATGTGTGAACAGGATAGCTGATGGGTGATGTCAGACCAGGAAGAGACACACACAGTACTGGGATATGAAGCGCTGATGTGCAAGTTTATTAAATAACCAAAATAAAAGCTTTGAACAAAACAGAAACACTTCACAAAACAAAATGGCACAGTGGCCAAAACAGACAAACAAAACAGACACAGAACAAACAAGTATTGCGCTGGTATAAAACCAGCACGGGTAACAATTGTTTTTTATATGGTTCTCTTTATCTCACGACTCACGTTTCTCGTTCCCCCTGGTAGTGCAGACGGGAGCAACCTGTCACTGCCGCTCGGAACTGGTGCGGCTCTCCCTCAGTCGCTGATGACTGGTGCAGCTCTCCCTCGGTTGCAGGGGACTGGTGTGGTTCTCCCTCGCACTGGGGACTGGTGTGGCTCTCTCGGTCATTGCATGGCCCCTCCCAATGGGATCTGAAACAGTGGGGACATTCCCATATCTGCAGCCAGGTAGTTGCACACCATGGCTGCGATGTCTGGGAGAGATGCTGGGCGATGTTGTTGCTCCCAGTCTTCCCACTGCTCCCCATCTCTGGCCCACAGCAGGTCGATCGTCATCGGGAGGGCCTCCCTGAGATCCACCTCAGGGTTCAGCAGTCAGGCATATATCTTCGAGGGCATTGGACGCTCTTGCTCCCCCCTCGTGAGAGCTAGACGCTTGGGCTCCTCCCTTGTGGGTTCTGGATGCACGGGCTCCCCTTTGTGGGCGCTGGAGCTTATACTGGCTTCTTCCCCTTTTTCCCTTCTTCCTCTTCAGAGCAGGTGGCTGAAGGGGCCCATGCACGAGGACGCACACAGTGGAGTGCCCGAGCTCCACACATGCGAAGCACCACTCCTCCCCTTTTAGGAAGGTGAGGCAGGTGTCCTGATCCATCTGTGGCAATGTATGGCCTTCAGGTGGATCCACTTCTCTGTTGTCTTCACCTCACCCCGATCGAAAGCCTGCATAAAGAGAGGGTCTTCCCAGGGATACACGTCTGGGAGGCAACATGGAGCCCCTGCAGCTTTCAACTGTTGCTGATGTTCATGCCGCCGCTCCATATACTCTCCTCTCTTCATTTTCTCCATTCCCAAAAACACAGAGAGAAAAAGAAAAAAATGTTTTTTATTTTAAAAAAAAGTCAACCACAGTACTTCTCCTGGCCTGAGCCTGTGACACCACATTTTAATAATAAATAAACAGTTTGAACAAAACAGAAACACTCCACAAAACAAAATAGCACGGTGGCCAAAACCTACACGGAACAAACAAGTATCGTGTTTTCTATATGATTCTCTTTATCTCATGACTCACATTTCTCGTTCTGCCTCTGAACACACTAACCACTGCGGGGTTTTATACCTGTGACCATTTCCAGATGAGTAAAAAATTAATCCAGTTTAGCAAGGATGGGGATTTTTAACCCCATCCATGCTGTAAAATAATTAACAATAAACAACATGTTTTTACGCACTGAACAATACATTTAAATAATAATACAACAAATACACACAGGGGCGGGGTCACACCATCGGAGCTGGTCATTGGGAATGGAATCCCTCTGCACCCATCTGAGTATAAGTGGCAAACACAGCGGCAGTTTCATGAAATGCTGTGTACAGTCATTATCTTGACAGGGATGTAAACTGTTTATAATTTTAATAAAACAAAACCACATTACAGAATGATCAATTCTAATGTATAGTGAAAGGGTAATAAAGATCATTAATTATGCAATTGCTTTAAATGATGGATGTTAGAGAATTAGGATAAGGAAAAGGAAGGGATCATTTGGTAAATTGCGCTAATGTCAATTTTGGATTAAAATAGTATACATTAGCATGTGTAACTGTTTTTTTAGTACGTTATTATTATTATTAGTAGTAGTCGTAGTAGTAGTATCCTTATATGCCGCATCATGCTAACATCATAACCTATTGGCCAAAAGAGTGCTCAGTTTATAAGCATACCAAATACTGTTGTTTATGAGGTATAGATGCTATAAGACAATGCTTCCTTTTTGCATTAGCAACATTTACATTAACATTCCAGTATGCCCTAAATGTTGGCTCCTGACTCCTCCACAAGTACACCTTATTATTTATTTCTTAGCAGAGGCCCTTATCCAGGGGCATGTTAAAGTGAAAAATAAACATAGTTAAAAAACCGAATATTTCTTGAAAGCAACATTTGCAGTTAAAGCGTGACAGTACTGTACATCTACAACTATTTAAATAATTAAAATAGACCACCACAGTGAATAAGGAGCTCTCTCTTTATCTAGGTTCTGCTAGTCTTTCTGACTTTACACAGTATAAATGTTCGGCCCAGTGCTGTAACGAATAATTACTCTTAATAACATGTCAGAAACTTGGGATAAACTTAGAAATGTCCCTTTGAGGTGAGAGAGACAAAACTACCAAATGTCATCTTTCAAAATTGCCTTTTTCCCCTGAGTAGCATACAGATTTAGATTTTTAGATTTTTAGTAACTATTTTGACCAAGGTGGAAAGATCATGATCTTTGGTCTGTGGCCCACACTATCTACAGTTATGAATCCTATTACACTCTGATGGATCAAGTTCAATATGTTGTTAAACAGAATGCAGCTTTTAAATAGTGAGCATTTGAAACAGGTTAGTTGAAGAAATCCAAAAACAGATCCTGTAGCCCTTTCGTAAAAAGCTTGTGCATTATATTGCATGCTGTCTAGAAGCAAAGCAATTGTTAGTAATGGTTAACTCTTTCCTTTTGTATTGCAAGTGAAATCTTTCTTCACTGAACTATAACTACAAACACATGCTGAAACCACAGGGCATTAGTTCAATACTTATGTGCACCACTGTGTAAAGTGATTTTGTGCTATGAAGAAGTGTGACAGGAATGCATCATGGAGTCCCATCTCAGCGGCAAAATGCAAATCAAGTTAGTGTTTCCCAAAGTGTGATTCTCTTATGTTCGGTTTCCAAATCACAGTGGTTGACACATTTCAATACAGACTCCTTGCACTTGGATTGCCTACTTGATGGTCAACTCTCTGCCTCATTTCGACCCTAGCACATCAGTACGTTTTCTAGAAAAAAATTGCATTTTAAGATGAGGCACCTTAGGCATATTGTCTTCATTGGTAAATCCACATTTTCTGAGCCTGGAGAGGAACAACTGCTATGTGTTGAAATATACATATGTTTATGTGGTTAATAGTGGTTAAAAGGGCACAATTTTGATATACACAAAAGAATGCGGAAACTCCTTATGTTAAGATTGATGTAAATCTATACTGACCTTCTAGAAACTACAGTACATATTTTCTATTATTTAGACAGATGCAAAGACAGAAAAATATACTTTCGGTTACTGTGATTGCTGCAAAGACACATGCTAAATTTAGATTTCATATACTGTAGTTGCTTAAATAAAAATTGCATTTTGGGTCCTGCACACATTTACGCTGCATAAAACACTTTTAGTATATAAAGAGGGTGACTTTTTTTTCTTCATCTGTAATTAAACAATGTTTTGTGCGTGTTAATTTTTTAATTAAAACAAATAATTAATATTAGAAAAAGGATTGGAGATTTCCTTTAACCTGATTGGTCAATATGAGATCCTTAATCTCTGGTAAAGGACCTTGAATGTTATTATTCAAACTGTTTAATCAGTGTTCCAAATCAATCTGCTGGCAAATACTTAAATTAGGTATTCATGTATGTGGCAGGGTGAAAGCCCTGCTGGTGCATGGTGTGTGTGTGTGTTAGTGTGGAGAATATTGGGTTGGCAGGGAGGGGGTTAAATTTCTCCCTGTTAAAACACTTGGGAATGTGGCTGTAAATGACAAGTGAATACATGATTAAGTGATTAATTAGGCTCCAGCCATGGGTGTATAAAATAGGTATTCAAGGGTGGTAATTAAGGATAGTATAGTTAATGTTGGTGTGGAGGGCCGTGTGGTGTGTTTTGTGTTCTATGCTGTCCCGTCTTGATTACGCTAGTGAGTTTTTGTGTAGACTTTTTATTTTAGCCCTTGTGCCTTATATTTTGTTAATGTGTTTTTGTTCATGTCTGTTCATTGTATTTGTAAATAAACGTGCACATTAGCCCTAAACAGCAGCTTTCTGTGTCTCTCGAGGGGTTTCCATGCATTTTTTTTTTTAACTCGAGACATTTACAAGAGAAAAATGTCTTTTTTGGGTTTCCGTTCGCTCAGTTTATTTTACTTGAGTAAACCGGGCTTTTCACCTGATGTTAATTAATGGGAAAGGTGGGGGTTGATGTGTAAATTAGCTATGCGTAAAGTACTTGTGCTGTTTTTGAAGATTACTAGTGAAATTTTGTGAAAATATGGTTTCCATGAGCAGAGAACTGGTACACGAGTGAATCTAAGCTGCTGTAATAAAGCAAAATACCTTGTGCCTGGGTGGTTAATAATGTGTTTTACTGCTCTTCCCCAAATTGTTTTTCAAATGTCATTAGTGGGGTGTCATGTTGTTAGTAGTGAATACTGTTTCAACTAATTTATCTTATGACTCATTAATTAAAAATAAACTCTGAGGTATAAAATGAAACTGACCAACAGGTATATATATATATCCCTTTCATTCAGTCAATACAGCATACAGTATAGGGGATCAGGTGACGCTGCGTATACTACCCTGTCTTAGAAACCCTACCAGTCTGGACGTCTGTCAGCTGCTGAGGAAGCATTCAACACCACGCTTGGGGAAAAATACTGGTAGTGGGTACTTGAAAGGGAGCTGGCAGATACTGATGTAATGGACTGAAATGCATTAATTAGTTCCCAAAATTGCCACTGCCTTCTGTATCCTGCACAAACTCTTGTCAAAGAAGGGGAAGGTTACAGTCTCACGAGAAAAAAAAACAGCACTGCCTTTCACAACAAGCCCAAAACAAGCGCAACCCATGTTAGAGTGGGTGTTTATGCAAATTACAACCCGAGACTCTCAGAAAACAAGCCCAACTCTGCTTATTATAAGCAGACTTGGCAACTGTGAAGGTCACCTCAGCCGCCAGTTTCAATTGGACAGCAGCGATCTGAGGCTCGTGCTGTCAGAGATTCTCTACTTTCTTTTAAGTTGTGTTGGATTTACTGTTGTGTTAAATATTAATGATGCCAACAAATAAAACACAATCAATACGTTCATTTGCAAGTTTATTTGGTCAGTTCTGAGAGGGCATCAACAACTTGTTAGATGTTTGTTGCACTGTTTTGGGCAATCAAGCTGGCTCATGACATCCAGTTCACCAACTATATTTATTAACGTGGAGGGAAGACATAGGTTTTCTTTGGACATAGCTGGGATCAAAAAAAGGACGGGAATTAATTCAGTTACATTTAAGCAGCTCACTTGCTCTTCGTATTTAACTTTAGCTTAGTTTTTACAGCAAGGGTATTCTCAAACAGCTACTTTAATACTACAACAAGGGCATAAAGAAGTTCATGGTATGTGGTTTTATACAGAACTGTAAAGCCACAAGAGATATACAACATGACAGTCCAGACACAGCAAAAAATAAAAATAAAAAAGCTGCCCGCATTATCATTAAGGTGAACTACATCACTGCTAACCATAAAATCACCCATCAACCACTACTTTCTGCCATCTTGGAATCCACAGTAAAAACTGACCTGCTCCCTTGCAATATTTATAGTTAAAAATAAACACGCTCATTAAAATATACACGTGAAATGCGGGTTTCCATGCAAAACTGGATGTGAATTTTCCCATGTGTTTCGTCATTTACACAAGTAAATGAGATTTACCGTACAGTAACCACAATAGCAACTAGTCTTCAGTTTCAATGACAACTGGATATAGTCTGATTACTTTCAGAAATGTTATTTCAGCATATCACAGTAACTTCACAGGACGGTGCACTTTTCATTAACAAAGCCAGGAAGGAGGCTTTGAATAAACTTTATGAACACACTGTGAACAAGTTAGTGAACGTCTTTGTGCAACCATTTTCACATCTACGGGGCGGTGAAGTCCTCTTCTTCGGGTTTTATTGCTTTTGCCTGTCTTTTTTTTTTTTTTTTATGTAAAACGACTATTCACCAAAATACTGCTTGATCAACAAATGTTAAAAATGCTATTGCCTGTCAGAAAAAGATACAATCCAGATATCTGGATATTCATTGCGCGATCAATTCTACCAAGATCACAAGAATGAACGATTGTTGATTGTCATGACATTGTATCATGTCCCCTGTGTTTAATTTATTGACCTTGGGGGGAAAAATCCTTTATTTTCTCAGTGAACTGCACCAAAGATCCTTATCAAATGGGGGTGTGTATGAATAATCAAATAAACCCACATTTTCACATGTTTTTGGCAGGGATAGGAATTAACCCCATCGCTGCCAACGACCACCAAAACACATAACAAAACACAAAATATATAACACCACATTATTTACAGGCAGCAGGGACTGGATCTGCCACTATGTGTGTGTATATATATATATATATATATATATATATATATATATATATATATATATATATATATATATATATATATACTAGTTAATGTAGAAATGTTCCCACTCCTAGCCAAAGGCAAATCTTACATGCATATGAGATCAACCTGCAGCTTCTATCAAACACCCTACTTCTTCAAAGTATTGTACATTATATTCTTAAATTTTTAGAGCTAAAGTTGCAAAGAGATGCTACAAAAGGGGCTACAGGATCCTTTGATAGACGAGGGAGACAGATGGTATATTTGTAAATGTCAATCAAGCACCCAGGTTTATTTATTAACAAAAATGCAGAGGCAGGGTTTGGCTGCAATACCATGACAGTAGTATTTTATTCCACTGTGATGAGTGATAATACATGTTTACCACCAATACAGTTCATGCATAACTGCCCCCCCCCCCCATTAAGAACTGTTAAAAAAGGAAACACATAATTCCCAGTTGCCTCATCAGTCTAGAAAGACCCCTCATCAGCAGTATGAGAGGATGTGGTTTAAGGTGCTTACAAAACAGAATACTGATAGCAAAACGTTAATGGAAAAATAATGAAATAAGGTAAAGGGGTCAATACAAACTATTGGCAAATCATTAAGAAGCTTAAAGTTGTATCTTGGATTTTGCAAGCTCTGACCTTCATACCAAAGTTTGAGTTTTTCAACTCCAAAAAATACACATAGTACATACAGTAGATGTATATATAATCCGATGAATGAAATTATCCATACATATGGCAAAATATTTGGCAGTTCCCTTTTTTATTATTTTATTATTGTCGATTTCATTTAATTGTCACTGTTGGTAAAAAATCTTTTTGGGGACTTTTACAACACTTTGCTGCAAAAGTACAGTTGAATCAACCATTAAACACTTAAAAAACAAAAATATTTTAAAACAAAGTCCCCAGAGGGTAAGCCAATGCTCCTGAACCACACCAAGGCAAGCAACGATACATCCACTTTATTATTTTTAAATCCTCCCTTCACTGTTAAAGCTAGGCCATTGAAGCTTTAGGGATAGTCCAAAGAGGAGCAACTAGCCTAATCCTGGGGCTAAAATGTATGTCTTATAAAGACATACCTTTGAGAGAACTGAAACTATTTAGAAAAGATTGATGCCTAGAACAATGACTAAAGGGGGACTTGATCAAAGTTTTAAAATCCTAAAAGGAGTTCATCTTAACTACTGTTTAAGGTTCAGCACAGAGACCGGGGCTAGAGGGTGGTGAGTGTATGGAATGTTCTACAAATAACCAGATGAGCATTGATTAGCTGAATGGCCTACTTTTAATAACTTCCCTTATGTTCCTTATACATTAGGCTGCAAAAGCATCTGGAGACATTGTAAAAAACTATGTCTCATATCCTGTTTTTATGAGATTATTCCTCACAGAACAAATCAGTAAAGACCTGACAACAGTGACGCCGACCCGGTACTGGGGGGGGGGGACTTAAAAAAAAAAGCAAATAATGTACTTGTCCTTTGAAGTTGCGACACATTTTGTTCACTAATTTCTAACTCTACGGTATGATTTTACCTCCATTAAAATCATACCCTAAACTCCCAAAAAAATTTTTTTCTTTTTGGCTGAATGGTAAAAATAATAATAGATTGTGCAGAAAGGGTTTGCTACAGTGTGCGTATGACAGACAGTACGGGTCATCACGTATGCAGTGCACAAAAGGTCAGGTATTATTGGAGGTTAACACATTATTGAAAAGTCGTCATCATAAATCTGGCTCTCAAAATCAGAAAGAGAAAAGTATAACGGCATAAAAAAAAAACTTTTCCAGCTGCAGTGAAGTTCTTCAACTTGACTTGGATTCTCGAGTTGTTTCTGGGTAACTCTACTGGTGAGAGATTCATTAAAGGTTCAAACAAACTCATGGTGAATGTACATGCTAAGATTAATAAACAATGCAGAACTTTTCAGTGACATCAGGATTTGTGTATTCGTTTATCAGAATAACTAGGTCATTGCTATAACTGCAGACATTAGGTTTCTAATGTATATCTGCAAAAGAAAAACATACATTTTTGTTTTTGCCTAGTTTATGCAGGATATTATTATAAATTGCTGGCGCACTCACAGGTGCTCAAAATAATAATAAAAAAGGCAAAATGAAAAGGGAAAATAAAACACAGTAATAAAACTACAAAATAAAGGTGCTGCTTACGCCCCCACTGCCCCACTGCCGCTAAGCCGGTCAGCTCGGGTCTCCGTCCTACAGTGTTATGCACTATACACTGGGGTGGCCAAGGTTCCCCTTCTAGTCACACACGTTCCCTCGGGTACGTAACAATTTATTTTATTTATTATTTTCTTTCTCTAAACTGTCTGTCTTCTTCAGCCGTGCTTGCCTGTTTTGTTCTCTCACTCCAACCACTGGTGTTCATGCCTAGTGTTTGTTTACACTGGCATTCTCCGCCAGCGTCTCTGGGTATTCCCAATTACGGCCACCCAAATGAATAACACTGTACTTATGGGCAAAGCAATCCCCCAAGGCCCGCCTCTCAGCCACTCAGAGGGAAGGACAACACACCCTCTTCCTCACCTCTCCGTGTCACCGCCATGCGGCATGACTGACAGGCGGCTCTTACGAGGCTGCTGCCCTCTTCCTGCAGAACCATGCATGCGCCAGACAGTCAGCACAGGTCTCCCCTGTTACATATAGTTTTAATTAGGCTTCAATCCTAAAATTTGAATGATGAAAAACTTTTGATCATAGGTATAATGGAATTCATCATATGTTCCATTATACCTATGATCAAAAGTTTTTCATCATTCAAATTTTAGGATTGAAGCCTAAAAGATATAGGTTTAGCTTGGTTAAACTACAGTAAACCCATTTGAATCATACATTTCCTAATTATATATATACACATGTATGTATGTATGTATATTGTAACAAATCAGGAGAGTACTCCCGTAAATGACTCTCCTTTTCTTCCACCGACTGGCACAGACACAACGAAGGTTCAGGTAAGTAAATCTTTATTTACAATATTTACACCAATTATCACTTTTTCTGGGTTGAGTAAAGCCCTGTACGGGTCAGTAACTAGCTCACTTCTTCGTCCCTCACTAACTGATTCAGAAGTACCGAGTCCAGCTGGCCGAGGCCTTTGCAAGTCCTTTCCCTGTGGAACGTTCCGGCTACACAGGTAAGTGTGGACCCGGTGCCTTCTGCTGGAGTCTCGGCCCCACAGTAACGATCACGCAGCCTCCCTCGGCTGGAGTCTGGCCGCAACACAGGTAAGAAGAAGGAACGCCCACTGCCGGAATGTCTCTGTAGCCCAGGTCAGGACAACGCAGACTCCCTCTGCTGGAACTGGCTAAAACACAGACAAGAACAGAGAGATCCTCCTCCCCCTGTTGGAGTATCCTTAAACACAGGTGACTGGAAAGAACAACGTGGACACCCACAGCTGGGTATCGCTGTAAGACTGGTAATAATCCACAAGAATGCAAATGGAAATTGTATCCTGGTTGTGGGGGTGAACCCCTGCAACCAATGTCTCAGTGCTTCACAGAAACACGGGGTGTCCCAGAGTTCAAACACAATATCCTGGTTTGTGTATCCCACCTGTGCAAACTGCAGTTCCTGTCTGTACCATACAAGCCACGTCCCAAAACTCCAGGCTGTTGCCTCCGTTGTTATTATTACAGTTCGCTAATTGTGCTGCGTCTTCTTGCGCGCTTCCCTCTGTGTCCCGAGACAAACAAACACCCATATACAAACGGCAGCTGTGACGGTTCCCAACCGTCACGGAAACTGCGGAATTGTTTTAAATTCGTCGCCGGTAAACAGCGTCTCTTGAGCGGTATTTCATAAGAATAAATTAGACTTTAACAAAACAAAAGACTACCTCACAAAGAGGATAAACGCCACAGTAAAACAAAATACCGCTTTACTCAAAACGAAACGTTCACTTTACCTTCCAGTAACTCGTAATACAGTTTCAATTCTCTGAGCCCTGTTCAGCAGTACGCACGGCGGTGGTTCCCCTGGTCACCCCCGTCTGTACCGCTCCACTTCCCTTTATACCCAGAAACCCCGCCTTCCTTATTAAAGGTAAGGTTCCTGGGTTGTATGGTTTTTCAAATGGCGTCGCCATTTCTTAAAGGCGACGCCGCTCTTTCTACAATATATATATAATTAGGAAATGTATGATTCAAATGGGTTTACTGTAGTTTAACCAAGCTAAACCTATATCTTCTTCAATTGTTGTCTTAAAATGGAAAAAAAACTAGCAGGGTGTTTACAGGGTAAATCCTGTCAATGTGTGCTTGCTAGATTGAGAGCGGGACCCTTCAAAGGACTTGTCCTGGAGCGCAAAATTTCTGGCTGCAGCCCTGCCTGACAAAACAAACCAAGCAGCGTCATTGATTGGCCACATCCAACCTACAGCCCTTTATTGAAGTCTATCAGGTCTGCTGCCCTGCCTTCTGTGAAAAAAAATGGACTTGCAACATGGACCATTTTAACTGTTTGGCTATTTGCACCACTACTGTATATTAGTATAGTACTATGCAGCATTTACTTTTCTTACAGATTGACTGGCATATATCAATCAATCAATCAATCTTTATTTTATATAGCGCCTTTCATAGTGGACCACCATCACAAAGTGCTTTACAAGATGCAGTAACAACAAGAAAATCCATAATACTTTAACTACAGAGAAATGCATAATACATGATATACAAAAAAGCATAATACATTAAACACAGTGGAAAGTGCATAATACATGAAATAGTACATTAAATACAGTGGAAAGTGCATATGTGAAATAGTGAAATATGTGAAATAGTAGCAGCAACACAGCAGCTAATAGCAGATATCAGGCTTAAAGAGCACGGAAAGCAAGAGAGTTGATTTAAAGCGACCGACGGTGGGGGCATCATGCACCAAAGCTGGGAGAGAGTTCCAAAGAGTTGGAGCCATGAAGTTAAACGAGCGTTCTCCAAGTGTGGTGCACTTTTGCTTGGGGATAACAAGCAGGCCAGAGTCTGAGGACTTCAGCTTGCAGGCAGGGAGATAGTGGGTCAGCAGGTTGAGGAGGTACTCGGGACCTGTGTGATGAAGGGCATTGTAGGTGAGCCTGAGAGTTTTGAAAATAATCCTGAACTTTACAGGTAGCCAGTGCAGCTGGGCAAGACGGGGGGGGTGGTGATCATGTTTTTTGCATCTGGTAAGGATCCTGGCAGCGGCATTCTGGACTAGCTGCAGTCGGTTTATGGTGCGTCTGGGAGGGACGGACTTTGGAGAAGTTTCGAAGATGATAGAAGGACGATTTGACCATGGAGGAGATGTGGGCATCAAAGGAGAGGTTGCTGTCAAGAAGTACACCAAGGCTTTGTACTGTGGGGGAAGGCAGCAGCAGACAGTGTCCGAGGTTCAGGGCATCTATATTGAGTTTTAGATCCTACTAGAAGGAGTTCAGATTTGCTAGTGTTCAGCTGAAGAAAACTGGCAGACATCCAGGCCTCTATGTCTTGAATGCAAGCCGAGAGCCGGACCATGGCAGAGGGGCTACCAGGGTCGAGTTTTAAGTAGAGCTGGGTGTCATCAGCATAAGAGTGAAACATGAGGCTGTGTTGGCGGATGAGGTGACCCAAGGCAAGCATGCAGATGTTGAAGAAGAGGCCCAAGAACAGACCCTTGAGGGACACCACAAGTGACTGGGTTTGCAACACCACTGTGTCTAGCACAGAAAACAGACTGCATGTGTCTGGATAGGTAAAAGGTCATGCCGGAGAGACAGGTTCCAGAGATCCCAGCATACTTTTGAAGGCGGTCAAGAAGAATGCCATGATCTATGGTGTCAAAAGCAGCTGTTAGGTCAAGGAGGACAAGCACAAAGGGAGCACCAGCATCAGCATTGAGCAAGAGATCATTCATAATCTGGAGCAGTACTGTGATGCATCTGGAAACCAGACTACAGATTCAAGGAGATTGATATCTGTGAGATGTTTCATCAGCTGACTGACTACAGCCCTTTCGAGAGTTTTTGAGAGAAAAGGGAGATTGGAGATGGGACGGAAATTAGATAAGTCAACCGGGTCAAAGGAGGGTTTTTTGAGTACCGGCGTAACTCAGGCAAGCTTAAGGGCAGCAGGAACTGAGCCAGGCTGAGAGTGTGCATAATGGAGGGAGCAAGATCAGAAGCACAGAAACAGACACGGTTAGTTGGCCAGGGGTCCAGGGGGCATGTAGCAGTTGTTGATTTCAACAGTAAGCCGGAAACATTAGCAATGGAGAGAGGAGAGAAGGAGGAGAGGGCAGGAGGGGCAACCGGAGGAGTGTCAAGGTGGTCAAATAGTAGACTGGGTTTGTGGTAGGCGAGCGTAGAATAGATGTTGTCGATTTTGTTACAAAAGAAAGAGGAGAAATCATGACAGGTAAGAGAGGAGGACGGACGGGAGTTGGATCTGTTGGTGGCTGGATGTAGGATTTGGTCAATGGTCTTAAACAGAACATTGGGTTTACCGTGTCCCATAGTTATGATTTCAGAGAATTATTTCACCCTGTCCTCGTCAAGCGCACGCCTGTAGCTCGCGAGATGGTCGGTCCAGATCTCTCTGTGAACTGTTAATCCAGAGGACCTCCACTTGTGCTCAGTCTTGCGGCAGATAGATTTCAGCAGTCGAAGTTCGAGGGTGTACCATGGGCAGTTTCGATCTTTCTTGACGGTTCTGGTTGTAAGCGGGGCAACAGTGTCAATGATATGAGTAAGGGTGGCGTTGTATAGGGTCACCGCATCATCAACTGAGGACAGGAGCGTACCAGTTAGAGGGGATGCAGAGACACATTCTGAGAGTTTCACAGGATTCAGCAGATTCTTGGGATGGAAGGAGACAACAGTATCAGTAACGGAGGAAGGAGCAGGAAGATTAATATTAGCAGTGAATAAGAAATGGTCAGAGAGAGACATCTGAGATGCAGAGATTGGAGACATCAAGGCCCCTGGTGATGAGCAGATCCAGGGTGTGTCCTCCAGTCCAGAAGCGTGTTGAAGTCGGTCACTAGGAGTGAGGCAAGGTTTGTCAAAGAGGGAATAGCCCTTTGGGGTGGCTAGGTGCAGACAGTGCATGTCATTTACAGAGTGCCAGGTTTCAGCTAGACAGAGAAGATCAAGATTGGTATTGGTTATAAGTTTGTTGAGAAGAGACAATTGAAAAAGGAGATTTTCAAGTTGACTTGAAAATGACTAAAAAGTCAGTGTCACCAGGCCTGAGTGGTAAACTGTAATCACACTAAGACTGCTAATCCCTGCAAAAGCATTGTTCACATGAATATTAATAGTCACTGTAAGTCTTTCAAACTGCTACTCAGTGTAATTGCTAAGAGTCATTGCCTACTGCAAATGTCTGGTTCTTCTACTGTACGTTTACATACAAGCATGTCAAGTCAGATTCACCTTGGCTTTGGTTGTATAGGGTTTGAGGATAAAAAGGTGGTTTCCTTTAACAGTGTAGGCTGTATTGTTAGCACAACATGTTTTCCTCAAATTAAACACAATAAAACTTTTTTACAAGTGGGTTTTGATTGTATAAACAATATTTAAATGTGTTTTCTGGAGATTTTGGTTTTGAGATTGAGATGTAAGTTTGTATTGACCGATGGTGGCATAGATTCAAATAGATTTTTTAGGGAAAGATATATATATATATATATATATATATATATATATATATATATATATATATATATATATATTTTTTTTTTTTTTCATAGAAAAAAGCTAAGGAATCAGTGTTTTACTAACATTAACTACATATTTGTCTTTATAATCTGCCACGCAGAATCCCCCAAAATAAGTAGGATTCATATTTGCTAAAAAAAAAAAAAAAAAAATTGTAACCTTAACAAATTACTCATCTTACCATGAAACTGACTGGATAAGGCTTTTCTGAAGTCAAAAGATGATGTAGCCATTTTATTATATAACTGGAAAATATTCATATGCTACTTGTATGACATTTTACAGCAGCTACTTTAAATCAATTATTTTTCAAATGTTACCAATTTCTTTCAAATATAATCCATTAGTTTCAATTTAATAATTTATCAATTCAGCTGAAAACAGTCAATTCATCAAAGTGAACATAGTGTTGTACCATAAATCCACCAGAAAACTGGATTCATCATAGAAATCTGCTTTTGTTGTTAAAACCACCAAATCAAAAGGAGTCAGTTGCTCATTTTCCAATGTCAATGTCAATGTAATAGCATAAATTCATTGCTAACATAAATGAATTGCTAAAAAACAGATGGTATATCAGAATTTTGCAATAATATTAGTTCAATTATAAATGTTTGAGTGTTGTTTTGGCTTATTTAAAAAACAGTGGAAATCTCACTATGTCAGTTAATCAATGGAAGCTTAAAGACCTGATTCATTGTATTTGCTTCTTGATCAAAGATACTTGCCTTTTTATACACAGACATGCATTAGCCTCAGGAAGGAAGTGTGCAAAAGGAGAAAGCTTTTTTTCATTATTATATATATATTTTTTTTTTTTTTTTTTTTTAATACCCCCCTTCAGCAAAATTAGATGTGCTGTACTGTGCATCAGACTAGAACTCATTTAATTCTAGTACAGAATCATAACCTAATAAAATTATATTTTGCTGATTAAGATTACTCAGCCTAATTTAATTAAAGTAATTCATTTAAAAAGCATGCACTTACTGATGGTAGAAAGCTGCAACCAATGACATCAAGCTAGTGGGTTTTAATTCTTATTTTAACTTCTATTCTTTTTTATCAGAAGAATCATTTCTGGGGTAAGTTGCCTTGGATAAAGGCATCTGCTAAATAAACAAATAATAGTAATATATCCCTAAATTCAGAATTATGCAACTATTAACATTCATAAATGTACAAGGGCTACGACTGAACACATAAAGCTATACATTTAATTTGCTGATCGATTCCTAAATTTAGTATTAGTCTTCCTGGCCAAGGAAGTAATTAGCTGCTGCATTGTTCGCATCATGGCTTTCTCTTTGTTGCTGTATACATATATGACAAATGATAGACTCTGCAAACTTGTATTTAACATGCATATGCGGATGGGTCAGTGTTTCGCTTGGGCCAGTCAGGTTTACAGGACTATCAGCAGTACGTGCTAAATCAGGTTTGTGGTCAAAATCTAGAAATACATTTTTGTTCTTCCTTTGCGTTTAGTACCTTTCCAGCGTAGGCAATACCTGTCATCTCACTTGTGTACTGAAGTCTGCAGTGAAGCTGCTGCTGCTATGGTGATTGTCCTTGCATTGCTGTATAGGTGGAGAGAGCAAGCGCATGGTTTGGGATTTAAATAGGAGATGTTGGTAGGAAGGAAATAGAGGGAGGAGCTCTCGTTCATGCCCCCCGTATCACAGCCAAGGTTACAAAAATTGCAGGATCTTTATATACTGAAAGTGTTGCTTAAATTCCATATCATGTAAATCCAGGTGAGTAATTTGTTCTGATGGTCTGATGATAATCGATGTTGCTTTATATGTGGATGTATTCATTTTTATTTATTTGTTTGTTTTTATTTTACTTATTTGTTTGACAGCTGGCAGTTGTGCAACAGTATGGTGATATCAGAATGGTACACCACTTCTCTTCCAGACACCTAAAATCACAGCTCATATTTCAGTCTTGAGAGTAGTCTTGGGAAGTCACATAATATACAATGTTCTGATTAAGGGAAGAAGGTCGCCCAGGCTCAAATTAGAAACAGCAAGGGGAAATTATATTCCATGAGAATATACAGGTGAGAAATTGCCTGCCTACACTAGCGATTGGCTGTTGAAGAACTACAAAAAAAAACATGCATACATGGCTTGCTCCCCCAATCCATTTAAATGTTATCCATTCTAAAACCTTGATTAACCCACAAGGACTGATTCATGCCATCTTTATGTACCTTTTTTATTTTGTTGTGGCCCACTATCTGGACTGCAACAGGACCTGTGGCATTTAAGAATAGATAAATGGCATAGACCTAGGAAATAGTGAAATATATATATATATATATATATATCACTTGAAACAGATCTCCATCTACCTATTTTCTTTACATTCTCCTCCTTGTACAGTATCACTGAGCTTGCAGCAGCTGTCTCTGTCCTTTTGTGATATGAGTGAGTTGTGAAATGAGTGCTGTCTAAACTGATGAATTTGACTGCTTGCTTTTACTCTGTGTTGAATTGGTATGTGGTGTTTGGAGTGCCATTAGGAGTGACAGAAAAAGGATCCTTGGGAGTAAAGGAGTGTGCCAGCTAGATAGTATGTATTAGTGGCCTTGGGGAATACTAATAGCTTGAACCAGCTGTGATTCATCTAGCGTATTATTATATCCCCCTGATTTGTTGGGGGACATACTTTTGTAAACCCTCTTGTTTCCCTGCCACAAATCTCTATAGACAACATTATGAATGTTTTAATGTATTTCAGATAAGCAAAACAAAAATGTTACCATCAGACTGCAAATATCCACCTGGAAGTGCAGTTATGATATTTTACACCATGTAGATCATATTTTGAAATACAAAAACATTTGTTTTGGCAAAATACTAGAACAGATACGTTTCTAACAGGGTATATAACCTCCATGCCCAACCTTTACTGGCAGTTCATATTAAACAATTAAATCAGGTTAATAACTGCCAGTAAAGTACCAACACATATGTCATTAACCATTTTATTTTGGTAATTTAAGAAACAAATCAATAAAATACAAAAATGTTTAAAGTAAGAGTGGAGACTCTCACTTGCACTGTTTGTATTGCTGCATACGGTATAAACAGTTAAGCAAACACCTTACATTTTGCAGATAAGACAGGCAGAGAAGGAGACTATGTAAGGTTGTGGCGGATTGTCCCGCCCCTATATATATATATGTATATATATATATATATGTATATATATATATATATATATATATATATTATTTGTATTTTTTTGGCAGGCGCAGATCAAAGCACTGCGTATTTGTTGTTTTTTTTATAATTTAAAAACCTTGTGAGGATGCGTGGCTGATCAGCTACTGATTAGCTGACAGTCACGCATCCTTATAAACTCGTGCAGACTGTGGCCGAGGGGTAATAAGATAATTAACAGCTAGTTAACCCCTCGGCCAGAATATAAGAACCTGCAGCTGTCCGTGCTCGGGGGAGAGTGTACAGAGGAGAGTACGGGGAGCGGAGAGAGCGAGGAGAGAGAAAGATTAAAAACAACTGCTAAATATCGTGCTGGTGCCAAAACCAGCACGCTTATTTGTTTGATTGTTTGTTTGGCCAACGTGCCCTTTGGTTTTGTTGTTTGTTTAAATATTTTGTTTTATTATTTAATAAATACGCTGAGCGCAGTAGCGTTCAGCTTCACCCGCCCATCCATTGTTTTGTTTCTGGTACTTCCTGGTCCGTGACGTCACCACACACGCCACTCAACAGCTGCTCGACCAGAAAGGTGTATTGCAGTATTTGGAGCAATAATCTTAAATACATACCTTTTATCTTAAGAGAGGTATTTTTCAAAACTTGGTAAACTTGCTTTATGTTAAAGTAAGCTGCTACTGTAGATAGAATATCCTCATTATAAAAACAACGTCCCGCATAAAAGATTAATTCTCAAACTGCACATAAACAAAATGACAAAAACATGGTGTACATGACATGCATGCACATGGATTAGGGAGTGGTTAACATGTAGAAAATAGAAAGTACTGATTAGAGGAGAAACCTCAAAATGGAGCGAGGTAACCAGTGGTGTACCACAGGGATCAGTATTAGGTCCTCTACTATTCCTAATCAACATTAATGATTTAGATTCTGGTATAGTAAGCAAACTTGTTAAATTTGCAGGTGACACAAAAATAGTGGCAAACACTGTTGCAGCAGCAGAGGTCATTCAAAATGATCTAGACAGCATTCAGAACTGGGCAGACACATGGCAAATGACATTTAATGGAGAAAAGTGTAAGGTACTGCACGCAGGCAATAAAAATGTGCATTATAAATATCATATGGGAGATACTGAAATTGAAGAAGGAATCTATGAAAAAGACCTAGGAGTTTATGTTGACTCAGAAATGTCTTCATCTAGACAATGTGGGGAAGCTATAAAAAGCCCAACAAGTTGCTCGGATATATTGTGAAAAGTGTTGAATTCAAATCAAGGGGAGTAATGTTAAAACTGTACAATGCATTAGTAAGACCTCACCTAGAATACTGCGTTCAGTTCTGGTCACCTCGCTACAAAAAGAATATTGCTGCTCTAGAAAGAGTGCAAAGAAGAGCGACCAGAATTATTCCGGGTTTAAAAGGCATGTCATATGCAGACAGGCTTAAATTATTGAATCTATTCAGTCTTGAACAAAGAAGACTACGCGGTGATCTGATTCAAGCATTCAGAATTCTAAAAGGCATTGACAATGTCGACCCAAGGGACTTTTTCGACCTGAAAAAAGAAACAAGGACCAGGGCTCATAAATGGAGATTAGATAAAGGGGCATTAGATAAAGGGGCATTCAGAACAGAAAATAGGAGGCGCTTTTTTACAGAGAATTGTGAGGGTCTGGAATCAACTCCCGTGTAAATTTGTTGAAGCTGACTTAAAAATAAAGTGCATTGTCCAAGCGAGACCACTCAGACTTCTTCGAGTTGGTGGTGATCTATATATATATATATATAGAGAGAGAGAGAGAGAGAGAGAGAGAGAGAGAGAGAGAGAGAGAGAGATCATGTTATTTTTTTGTAAAAGAATGTAAAAACACTACCACAGTAAATCTGATTAAGGAAGGTCAGAAAAAGGTTTCATGAAGTTTGCAGAATGACCATAGCCCAAGCATACAGTATGTCTGCAATTAAATGGATCACGTAAATCATTTCTGCTCAGTTACGTGGGTCAATATTTGTTTTGCTTTTTAGAAGAATACGCCCTTTGGGGGTAATTATCTGATGATCAGCAGATATGAATACTGCCATCATGAAACGTTTGACTCTAATAGGAATCTCCTTTATTTTATTGTATTATATTACATGGAAAGTACCTATTGTATCTTGGCCCATGCAGAAGTCTTGTTGCATGGTTTTGTGATTTAAAAATGTGCCGCAACTAGTGTCTTTACAATTTGTACACTGATGTATTCTATGATTTTCACAATAAAGTACACAAAATGTAAGCCATTTCACTGCCACATTATTTTAACACTTAACTAATTAATGATATAGTTTACAAAGCATTCAATCTGATAGGACAGTCCCCTTAGATTATGCTCCAAGGGAAGCGTTGTTTTCTTTAAAATCCTCCCATTTCTAGTTAACCTTAATTGGTAACTAAACATAATTTCTAAAAGTTACATCATGAGGAAATTTAACAAGGCAGAAATGACATTTACAAAAATCTATTTTCAATTGATTTGTTTTCCTGCTTTCTTTTTGACAAAAACATGGTGTACATGACATGTTTAGTGTACACAATAATTGCATTGTGGTGATATATAACTGAGTTTAAAAATAAAAACAGAATACAATCACTATATCTGGAGTGCCCAGAAAAAAAAATGAGGACCACATTGTCCTTTTTGTTGACGGAGCAAAAAATGTAAATTTATTGAAGGAAATGTATTAGTAATGTTTGCTGCAGGTGACCTTGGCATAAGTAGTTTCTAAGGTAACAGGGTTAAAATAATTGGATAGATAAGGCATGTGCAAAAATGTATGGAATGAAATATGACAAACAATTAACCATGGTAAACTTGTAAAAGAGATTGGTTAGTGGTTCCCTTTCAATTCGAAGACGACCAACAACATACTTATGGGATATGCCTGCCTATTGGTAGGTATTACTGAGCTCTTTATATCAGAGCTGCCGATAGGCCCCTTACTGGGGTGACGTACTTTGTGTGCGTGGTGCTTGGGGGTCCAGCACACCACTCTGGCCTTAGGGGATGAGACCTTTTGCGACATCTGCGCGGCTTTTCAGCGCCAGGCTAGGGCCCTCAGCAGCCCTCGGAGCCCCAGGTCCCCCGCTCCTCCGGTTATCCCAGAACCCCTCGCAGGACATCCCCTGCACAAAGCCTTGGGCGTCATCCCTGTGTAGCCGCTCCCCATCTCCACAAGTGACGAGTTAAGCGATCAAAGCAGACGAGGGTTAATAATGGACCTCAAGGCGCAGATGGCCCAGATCCTGGAGTTCCTGACAAGGCAGCAGGCACCTGCAGCTCTGGCCACAGCCCCGGCTCCACTATCATCCGCCCCAATACCAGCCCCTGTCTCCCCCAGGGGGGATCAAAGTGAACAGGAACCGTCATCACAAATGACAGAGGAGGATGCGCTATCAATAGCGGCCTCCTGGGGTGAGGACTCCTTCCCCACCAAGATGGGACCTCTTGGAATCGTCTGGCCTCGGCATGCGCATTTGGGAAAATGGCAGCAGGGTGTCACTACTTACAAACCCTGCTTTCCTCTCAGCAGTGATCACAGCATTCCACATTAATCAGTCTGTGAATTGGAGTCTTTCTATCCACTTTTGTTTTCTTCGGAGGAGGATAGGAGATTGAACTTCCTCTGCCCGGGTGTGGGCATTGAGGTGTTACGTGGATAGGACAAGAGCTCTTCATCATACTGACCAGCTCTTTGTCTGTCACGGTATATGGACCTTAGGGCAGCCCCTCTCGAACCAGCGACTGTCGCACTGGATTGTGGACATAGTCTCAAGTGCGTATGATAGTGCCCGGCTTGCCCCCACCTGGGAGGGTAGCCGCACATTCTACCAGAGGGTTGGCTACATCTTGGGCCCACTTCAGAGGGGCCTCGCTGTCCGATATCTATACTGCGGCTAACCTGGGCTACGCAGCATACTTTCTCTAGGTTCTATCGTCTTATTGTGATAGATCCTTCCTTGCCTTCATTAGGCACGAGGGTCCTTGAGGTTGCAAGCTCGCACCGGCAACCTTGGGTTATGCTGTTCTGATGCGTCCCTCGTATGCTGCCGTTCTGTCTCCCTCGCGACTGCTCTGGTATACTTTCCCATAAGTATGTTGTTGGTCGTCTTTGAATTGAAAGGGAACATTAAGTTACTTACCGTAATCCTGGTTCCCTGAAAGGGAAGACGACCAACAAACCTTACAAGGTTGCATCGCTCGCCCTCACGAGTTTGATGCAAAAAGAGGAATGGCTTCCGTGGGTTGACTATTTTGATCCCTCGGTAGGCAGGACCGAGAACTTCACCCCAGGAAGGGGCCTATCGGCAGCTCTGATATAAAGAGCTCAGTAATACCTACCAATAGGCAGGTATATCCCATAAGTATGTTGTTGGTCGTCTTCTCTTTTCTCTAACGTTAGGTGCGCTTGAATGGAGTTACAGCTAAAGGGCTAAATTTTATTTATAATTGGTAAGTTAACAAAAACAGTCTGTAGTCACGTATGTCCTTAGCCTACTGTAATATAAATACCGGCCATGGAGGCAACACAGATAGAGAAGCTTTTCAATACCTCCAGAATCACTGAGGCTATCTCTTCAGGGATACAGGTAATCCGATCAGTTGCCTGGTTCTGTTAATACTAGTGGCATGTATTGCATCTAAACAATAATGTTCAATGTAGAATGTAATGTGGAAATTTTAACTAATAATTGGTACACATTGTTAAAATTTGAAACATGGTCTGGTCTCATCCTTATAGCGTAACAAAGTAGTTAATTCCATGTTTATCTTTATTCATAAACCTTAGAGGGCTACATGAAGTAGGACATGCTTTCAGACACTGCAACAATTTCAACTTGCAAAATTAATTTAAACATGGAGCTGGGGGCAGAACAGCCAGATTGTTCTTTGTGATTTCACAGGGGAAAAAAGAGAAACAAATGATCTTTTACAAATAGAATACAAAAGGTCAAACAAATGAACCCTTAATAACAAGTAGAGAGGCTTAAACCTGGCATCCTGGCTGTGAAAGCCTTGTCTACATTTGATGTGGAGGCTTCCAAATTAGTTCAACCAGTGCCAAGTTCTAGGTGGGTTTTGAGTAGAAAAACCATCATAGTGTTTCTTGGCAGCTGTCAAACTAGCCAGTGGCAATTGGCACCAAAGACATCAGGAGACACAGGGATTAGGGACTGCACACCAGTCACATCATTTATCAGGCAGAAACGCATGAATTAGGGAAACCTTGGTCCAGAAACACTCATAAAAAAGGGCCAAAATGCAAAGTGAAAGATTAATAAGATCTTGATTTTAGTTGAAACACCTGTGAGGTGTTGCAAATGCTATAAAAAAAAGATCAAAATAACGTATCGCTCATTTTACTATGTCTACATATGTACACAATGAAGCCCTATTGTTGAAAATGTTACTTGCATTTAGCATTATCTCAAGGAGTTTTACAGTACTGAATGCAAACTAGATTGTATGCAAATAAGGAGTTGCACTGGGATTTCTGAGAAGCCATTCTTGTTTTATTTATTTATTTATTTATTTATTTATTTATTTATTTATTTTACCATTACCTACTTTGTAACCTGCACTTTATAGTGCTTCAGTTACTTCTTTTCGTGAGATGATGTGGCTTTGATTGAACCACTTAATACTGACCACGGTCCTGCTTCCCGCTCGTCTCAACTCTAATAAATTGTGAAATGATCTGCACCTGAGGAAGGTTGTCCACTGCACTGAAACTGAAGGGACTATTTATTGTTTTTTTTTCTAATTTAACTGTTACCTGACAATTAAGAATGTACTGAAAAATAAATTGTGAGCTGAAGCTGCTGTCTCTTGTGCCACTATGCCGTGAATAAGCCTGCACAGCCCCCATACTGTAAATAGTTCTGTCATAGAGTGAGGTAATGATTTCCTGAATGCAAGAGACAAGCTAGATTTTCTAGGTAGTGATAATTGAGGTTTGATCCCCAATACAAATTGATGCTGGATTACCCACCAGTGTCATTCCATTTCCTGCCCACCCCTCTGGCTAATTATAACACCTGAACACAACTTTCAAAAATTCTGTGGTATTTGACGAACATTTTCTTCATTCTTATGTGTCAAATTTAGTGTTATTATTCTACATCTGTAGAAACATATCAGAAACATATATGTTTCAGATTCTCAAAAATATATATATAGCAGTAGTGTGGAGTAGTGGTTAGGGCTCTAGACTCTTGACTGGAGGGTTGTGGGTTCAATCCCAGGTGGGGACACTGCTGCTGTACCCCTGAGCAAGGTATTTTACCTAGATTGCTCCAGTAAAAACCCAACTGTATAAATTGATAATTGTATGTAAAAATAATGTGATATCTTGCAACAATTGTAAGTCGCCCTGGATAAGGGCGTCTGCTAAGAAATAAATAATAATATATATTATTTAATTGGTTATGACTTATTCATGTTGGTCAGCAAAATTTTTGTTCTCTGTTGGCTGTTACAGATATTTATTTTGTTAAAAAAAAAAAAGAAATTTATCACCATGAGTATTTTTTTTCAAAGAATTGCTCAAGTACAGTACATCTAATTTACTGCTCATTGGCATGCACAGGTTCGTGAGGGTTGCTTCTTATTAATTACCAAATTTTTCAAAAGGCTATAGTAAATGTGACCAGATTCTGATATGCAACAAACAAGGGTCCAAGCATTTGGCAGTTGCCCAATACTTTCATTAAACTCGATCTGAAGATAAAATAAAATACAGTTTATACAGTATAATACTATTAAAGTATACTGGACCAAATACTGTACACTATTTCAATTGATAGGTCAGCTACTGTAATAATTATTATAGATTGTTTTGCCTGAATAATTTGATCATTTGTATACATCATTTTTCAAGCATGTTAGAGACAAGAGTATAAGGCACCAAGCACAACTGCATATTTAGCCCTCATATAGTTCCATATTGAGAATATTCAATCTAAATGCATCTGTGTAAGTTTTAGTTGTCTGTGACTTTCTTAAGTCCATAATCCTCCAATGCCCTTGTAGTAGAGTCCTGGTATACTTGCCTCAGGCGGCCGAGGAGAACACAGAAGAGACTGAGGTAGAGATTGACGTGGAATACGCCGACACAGGCGCACGGGATTTAATCAATAAACATAAACAAAAAGTAAACTAATGTCATGTGACCAGCGATGGTAGCACACAGAGGACGATACATGACTGTACAAACACTCAAAATAAAACACAATACAACAAACTATAAATCAAAGGTGCCGTGAAAACGGCAGGCCTTGCAGCAGCCCTGATCACAGTGATCTCTATGTTTTTATACTAACGCTCTGCCGAGACACGCCCACCTGCCTGCTGGAACAGCTCATTGCTTTCAGCTGCTGCTCCACACAGACAGGTAATCCTCCACGGCAGAGAACCACAGCAGTTAAACAATTAATTAAATCAATTTACAACAAATAATGCAAAAATATACAATAAAACTACATATTTCCCATATGTAGGGCTTCCGCCCTGCCACAGCCCTTCACTTCATATACAGTATAATGTGCTATGTAAGTCAAGGTGAGCATTGCTTTACTACATACATTGTAAACATTATGAGACACCATGTGACTGGTTGTTGAAATACCTAAATATTTAAATAGAGAATAACCTAAAATTTCGTAGCAAAAGTAAAAAATGTGTATCATGCAGACATTCATTAATGTCTGCATATAAATACACAGAAAACCCCCAAAAAAACAGAAAGAAATCATTGTCTCCCTTGAGAAACACGTATTTGTTTATACAATCCCCTTGAGTTACAGAAATACCAATTATGCCACAGGAACAAAAATGAAAATGTATGATAAACTTGTTAGTCCTCAACATATTTCTGCAGTCCCAACTTTTGTGTCTAATGGACTTCCCAAGAGAAGGACCAAAATACAAAAAAAACCAAAAAACAGTATGAAAGTAACAAAGATGCATAACTAGGAACTTGTTAAAAGGAATTACAAACTATATAAATACATGAAATGGTACTGTCATGCTTTAATGCTAGGAAGGAAAATGTAAAAAATAAAGTAAAATAATACAATAACCAAGTTTGCTGTGCCTACTAAAGTGACTACTTTGCCCTGGATAGTAAACCTATTTAAATGCCCAAAGCAATATGAACCAATAGCTGCACAAAGGCCAGCTGTGAATATGCTTGACGCATACAAAAAATATTAAAACACAGCTGGCTATCCCACTGTAAATTGTTGTAAAAAAAGGTCACATGTGTAGAGTTGAAAGTGCTCTATCACAAGTGTACTTTTCTTGGAATTAAGATGAAAAGTACCTAAGAAATATTTCATGAGTCTAATTAATCACATGCCAGAGCTCTGACAAAAGTGGTAAGGTTCATATGTAAGGCACGAGAGCTATTTTACTCCTATCTCTGGGGTAAATGGAATCGGTTACCAAATATGACATATTGTTTCTACTGTAGCTCAATCAGCAACTAGGAGCCAGCCAATCTTTGATGTGTCAAATGGCCTCCTCTCCTTAATAACTTTTCTTATGTTCTTAATATTTAAATGGCCCTAGACAAATGTCACCAAAAACAGCTGGTTCTGGTGGAGTGTAATGGATTTCAGTCATTTAGCAATACAACCCTAAATCACATTTGCATTGACATTTGATTCAACTAGTACACTGTTTCAGCAAGGCATTATTAACATAAGTAAGTAAGAACAAATGGTTAATGCAAGAGTTATGGTTGTCAACAACTGTCAAACTTATACTGCGTGATTTCCATTGTATTCTAAGACTAACCTTGCTCTCTCTTGATGCTCAAGATGAAATACTAATGAACAGATAAGAATAATTTCCCATTGGATGAGTTGGAATTATATCAGTTTTGATTATATAAGACACATAAGGTCAGTGCTTTAAAGCTGCTAAGAAATGCAACTGATCAGAGTCATATACTCCTGATTACAAAAATATATTTGACAGTTGTTTTAACTGAATGTGATATGTTGCTTAACATTCTTATTTAACCTCACTTGTACTTGATTTTTTATTAAAGTGAGTAAAGGAACTTCTAAGTAAAATATAATACTGCATCTGTGAAAATTGCAAGCATGAATACCATGCCTGTGGTGGCAGCACTCAATGGATGGACTCTTAGACTAGCGGCAGGTCTCTTGGAAGAAGCACTGCTAGACCATCTAGACTACTTGACTTCTCTCATTAACGTCCTACAACAGAGTACAGAACACCTCATACAGATCTGTGGTCCCCACCACCTTGCAGTCAGCACAGCAAAAGGCGACAGAGGTTGAGGCCATCGGGAAGGCAAAGAAGAACGGACAGCTCTGCACAGTGACAGGACTGACAACAAAAGGAAGAAAGTTAACAAGAGAACGTTGTCCTAGCTGCAGGAAGTGGCCATGCAATGTCTTGATGCCGCAATCTGCCATGGAAACGCAGAACTGAGTAAACCCCCTGCAGTAAACTGAATGTCAATGTTGAAACAGTGCTTCTCAAGAAAGAAAACACACACACACACACAAAGAGACATGCTGTACAATATATTGTGCACATTGTATGTATCCAATTTTAGTGTCCATGTTATTTATGGACATGACTGATTTCATTTCAGAAATATAAATCCTCACTTGTTGATCAGTTGCAGTAGTATAACCAGGTGTGCACAACAGGGATGATTTTAAATAGTAGAGAAAAATTCTTCCTTGATGAGCCCTTGTTATTTTAAAACGCACCTGCTCCAAGTCAGCAGGATATCAGTGCAGAGGGGGTAAAGTGTTTTTGGCTCATTTCCAAGTTATATAAACGTATTTTCACAGCACTGCCGATTTGACTGTATTTTACATTTTTTTCTCTATGGCAGTTCAGCCACCCTTTATTTTTACATGTTAGAAAAACACAAAAAGACATTTTCACACCACAGTTCATTGACCTTCCCTGTATAATCTTCTGACCCACTGTCTCATAACAAAGAACAATTATCAGTCACAATGTAGGTACAATTTATATGCATTATCATTATCATAATCATAATGTTGGTACAATTTTATCTGCATTATGAAATAACCTAGGTGACATTTTTTTTTTTTTTTTTTTGAGTATACATTATGCCTGGTTAGTATGTCCCTTTGGGAAGGTTTAACTGAGTACAACTTTATATAAATCAGTGAGAGTCAGTCTCAGAGGGAGAGGCCAGAGGAAGAATTTGGGTGCATTGTTAAATTCATTGTTGCTCTGCATCGCTGAGTCGGAAGTGACATCACTTGGTGCTCATCGGTGCAGGGAATATAACAACAGTTTGGTGAATCAACATAGCTGATAATACTAATAGAAAGGTTGCTGCTGCGGCATGCAAGGCTGTGGTTGACCTGTGCGAGCAGAAAGCTTATTGGGACGAAGGTTTAGTTATCTTTAACTGACTAATTAGGAGCTAGCTTGTTGTTACATTAAAATGTAGAAAGCAGCTAGCCAGCAACTGTAAATATTTATAAATATGAATATATTAATGGATACACTTTCAAATACAGTTCGCCCACTTTCCGCAACTTTGTAACATATTTGTTTGAGTATAAAAGGGCAAATAACATACACAATAAAAAACAAAAAAATAATCTGTTCTGTCTCTCATATCGAATTCTTATATGTCACCAGCTCAGTCGGCTACTCTAGATAAGTTGGTTTATCAATATGTTTATTAGTGCTATTATATATTTATTAAAATACACAACTCCATACCCACTTTCAAAATATTTGGCATCTCTGAATCTACAATTACATTGATAATAGTATCTCCGTACAAGACAAACTTTCACAGTGGGAGTGGCCATTTTGGTTTTGCTGCAGTTCACCGACTCTCGACCCCGGTGAATCCGCTGCTTCAGCGGTGACGCACAGGTGAATTTAACAACAGTTTGTTGAGCAGCTCCTGGTGAATTTAACAGTGGTTTGGTGAATCTGCTTTACAGCAGTGCACACACCCTTTGTTTCTCTGGAAAAGCCTGTAAAAAGATTATTGCTTGAGTAATATGTTGTTTTTTAAATCTGTAAATAGTTGAAATTGAAGTTCCTCTGCTAGCCAAATAAAGTTCTTTTTTTTTTTGTTTCACATCACTCCTGACTATCTGATACACCATCTGCCACTAAGCCTACCTCACAGTCGGAGAGGGGAAGTGATGCTGTAAGCTAAGTCCTAAAGCCATAGAGTTGGCAGGTATGCATTAGCAAAATGTTTAAATGTGGTATGGTCTTTGTGTGCCACATTAGCGGGATGTCTATTTGCAAGCTGAGCTAATTGACACCAGTATAGGCATTGTTGTGGCAAATAAAACAGGATAG